>NC_089251.1:10342631-10445905 GCF_963930625.1 Muntiacus reevesi
GCTTTTACATGCATAATTAACTATATGCCATTATGAAAGAAACGAATTATACTGAACTATTAGCAAAAGAATGAAAAAAAACCCTGATATTGTAATATATGTGCACCCTTATTATCAAATTAAATAACAAGGTCTAACAGTGAGTCTGATAATACCATAATCCAAAGAAATTATAAGCATAAATGATATTTTTAAAATGTTTTACCGGAGTATACCATAAATGATATTTTGAGACAGCTGCAACAACTGTAAACATGAGACAAAAATACCTATCGTTTATATTGGTGACAAAGTCACAGGTGTCACTAATTCTACTGTGGTTTGTTGCTTATATTCACAAGTGAAGGAAATGACAATACAGTTATCAGATAATAAAGACGTGTTTTGTCCTCATTCTAGCTCAAGGAACTCCTGAATTCTATCCACCAACTGCTGAATCTCAGGTTTAAAATCCTTTCTAGTTTAAAGCCTCGCTGAAACTGATTTTTAGCACAAATTTTAAAATAAAAACACTGATTTCTCCTTTGACTTACCTCTCATCTGAACGGACCACCACGCCTCCCTGTTTTTACGCAGATTTACAGACAGAACTACCTGTTTATCTCTCTGCTTTGCTTAGCCAGCACCCGTTTAAATTCTGCCAGTCAATGAAAGACGAAGTTGCAGGAAAGGCGATGGAAGCAACCGACAGCTTCTTATTTACAAATCTCCAACAGGAAGTGGGAAGATGCCAAGTATGGTGTGTGTTTTTGGTAGGTGGGCTGCCCCTCCACCCTCAGGCCCTTGAGTCCAGCTTGTCAAGAGTCTCCGAACCAAGACATCTTCACCAGCGGCACTCAGAAGACACTGCACCTTCTCGCCTCCCATTCTCAGTTCTCCAGCTGCCAGATCGCTCGCCTCTGGCTCTCCCTTCGCATCCCATCCCCCACGCGTCCCTCCCTCTTGTCCGCCCCAGGCTGCCTGGTCCCCTGCGCGCCGCCTCCTCTCCCCTCCGGACCGAACCGTGTGCCTCCGTCCCCACCTCTCCCCTCGCTGGAGGGAAGGGCCCAGGGCCCAGGAGTCAGCAGGACCCGGTGGCCCGCCGTCAGGCGCAGTCTGCGGCCCTAGGCCGGAGCAGCACCGCCGGGGGGCGAGGAGCCCGCGCACTTGGCGCGGAGTGAGCGGGGTCGTGCACTTACCGAGAAGATCTTGCGGAGGAGGAAACCGAGGTCTGCGTCGGACCGTCACCCGGCCTCGGAGCCGTCGCTCTCGCCGCGAACTGCCACCGCCGCTGCCCCTGCCGCCGCCACTCGCTAGTTGGCTTCCCTGCGTCCTGCGGCGGCGCTGCCGCCAAGTCATCGCGCTTGCGCAGAGCCGCGGGGGCCTCTGGGACTGGTAGTTCGGACCCGCGGCCAGCGGCGCCTCTTCCGCTTTTACCCACCACCCAGCACGCTCGACTCCGCCGCGGGCTGGAGCGGTCTTCCGCGGGTGGGTTACCGAGAAAGGGCTTTCGGAGAGTTGTTCCGCAAAGACTCGCTCTTGCTTTCGCGTACGGTACCCCTGAATGTTAAAAATTCCGTCTGAGCAAGTATGTGTAAAGTAAAACAATTTATAGCATTTATGTTTTAGGTGACAAGTGTCACTTGGGCAGAACACATCATTCGAAACCCATATAGGTCTCCCTTCTTCCTTTGTGTTAAAAGTGTCACTAATTGCCTTTAATGACATCTGGGTTTTCAGTCTTAAACCTGATTTCCCACTATGTTTATCAAATTTTACTTAGTGTAAACTGTATGAGTTTTTAGGTCGATTGACTATTTAAAACAATTTTTTAAAAATAAAAACAATTCACATATATTCAAATGTCAGGTTAACTGAACACTCCTATAAACCTTAGAATTGGAAGACACCTTAAAAGTCATTAGTCCAACTTCCTCCCGGGCATGAATTCCCTCTTGTACACTCTCTCCAGATAGGCGTCCGACTTCTATTTCAACAGTTCAAATTTCAGAGCGCTCACTTCCTTAAGACTGCCTGCTCAACTGTTGGGCATCGTTTAATATTAGAAAATCGTCCTGCTGAACCAAAATCGACTTCCCTTTTACTTCCTTCCACTGCTAGTAGTTATGCTGCTTGGAGCGATATAGAATGTTTTCCCCTTGATAATCTTTCAAAAACTTGAACACAATAATTATATCCTTCAACACTAGGCGTCTCCAAACCAAAAAAAAAAAAAGTGAAAATTGTCAGTTTTGCAACAACTTAAATATGATTCAGCTCCCAGAATGCTTTCCATTTAGTCATTCTCCTTGATGTATTATCTTTAGAAATTGTCAAAATTTGCCTCAGATTTATTGCCTCTTTTGTTTGTTTAATCACAAGAGCATTCTGTGGTAAGCTCATCAGGTATTATTGCTATCATATTGCCATTCAATATGACTCAAGAATTCGATTAGAGATTATTCCACAGCTCTATTATAAACATTGTCCAAAGCAACCAGAGGCTTCCCTTGTGGCTCAGATGGTAGAGTCTGCCTGTAATGCAGGAAACCTGTGTTTAATCCCTGGGTGGAGAAGATCCCCTGGAGGGCATGGCAATCCACTCCAGTATTCTTGCCTGGAGAATCCCATGGACAGAGAAGCTTGGTGGGCGCATAGAGTCGGACATGACTGAGTGACTAACATACACACACACACACACACACAGAGCAACCAGGGAATGAAAAAAGCAACAGAATATGGTTTATAATTTAGGGTAAAAGGATAATCACACAGATTAAGGATCATAATAATAAGCTAAGTTATAAAGTGCATTCAGATTCTTGATGAAAGTCTTTATCACGTTGATGGGCCATGACTTTAGGAAGGAAGTAACACTTCGAATTTACTGAATGGTTGGATTTCAGGAAAGAAATGGCATATGAGGATCGATAAGGAAGAGTCCAGCAAAATGAAATGCATTCACAGTTTGTTCTCACTTAACCCTGAGTTCAGTGCTATAAATGGGCTGGAGCACACAGGCCAGGTTAAAGGGGAAGGAAACAGCCCCCAAAGTTGCAAAAAGTTCTTAAGGGTTGTGAAGAAATTGCAGTGTGTAGTAAGTAAAGAGAATACTGGGATGATCAGTTAGTCATTTTGAGTCCTCTGTCAACCTATAAATGAAGAATTTGACCTAGATAAGTAGTTCTCAATATTTTCTTCCAGCTAGTACATCCAAGGAACACACCCTGAACCTCAGTACAATGGATCACCGGACTCCCTGGTGGCACAGTGGATAAGAACCCACCTGCAAATGCATGGGTCTCCGGCTCCATCCCTGGTGCAGAAAGATTCCACATGCCACAGAGCAACTAAGCCCCAGAGCCATGACTACTGAACAGCGCTCTAGAGCCCCCAAAGCCAAAACGACTGAGCTGTGCACTAGAGCCCTTTGAGCCACAACTACTGAGCCTGTCTCTAGCCTGTGCACCTAGAGCCCAGGCTCCACAACAAGAGAAAGCAGTGCAATGAAAAGCCCATGCACCGCACCAAAGAGTAACCCCCACTCGCCTCAACTAGCCGTGTCAAGCAGTGAGGACCCACCGCAGCCAAAAAAAAGGAGAAAAGGAACATTGTAACAATAATTCTTATGGAATATGTAGATTTTTCTGAACACTTTTTACACAAAGGAAAGTGAACTCAGAAGAGAGGGCTTCCCTGATAGCTCAGTTGGTAAAGAATTCACCTGCAATGCAGGAGACCCCCAGTTTGATCCCTGGGTTGGGAAGATCTCTGGGGAAGGGAAAGGTTACCCACTCCAGTATCCTGGCCTGGAGAATTCCATGGATTAAAGTCCATGGGGTTGCAAAGAGTTGGACAGGACTGAGCGACTTTCACTTCACCTCAAAGGGAGAGAACCCCATTTTGTTCACCACTGTCTCTCTGGAACCTGCCATACTACCTACTTAGGATGTAATACATATTTTCTTTTTTTAAAAAAATGAATGGGATGAATAAACAGTGAACTGTGGTCAAAGCCCTTTTCTTTCCACTACATCACCAAGCTTTCCTTGACACAGAGAGAAAATGAAATTACTTGTTCATAGCCACAGAAATCATGCCAGATCTAGATTAGAGCTCAGTTCTTGAGACTCTTGACCTCATAATCCCCAGACTACTCTGCCACGGAAGCAGAGAGCAGTGGCAAACTCAATTTTTTAAAAATGTTTTCTTCCCTTTTGTTTGTGCACAGCCAGTACTTGAATGCAAGAAGAGAAAGCAGGTGCTACGCCAAGTGATTTGAGGGGCTTTTGGTATTTCCAGACAAAAACATTTTCCCCTCATGTCCCTGATAGCTCCCTGAAATGTCATCATTAGTGACAGAAAGGTTGAATCCTGGATGTTAGAGCTGTATCAGAGATCACCTAGTCCAATACTTGCATTCATCTGAATTTGGAGGCTGTTCTTCAAGAGATCCTGATTAAAAAGTACATGCCCCTGGAAAAAGTAAAATTTACATTATTGTGCATCTATACGTAGGAGAGAAATATGACAGTTAATTGAAAGCAAGCTATACCAGAAAGAAAAACAGGGTCATATCCAGAAAGAAATAAAAATTAGGACGAGGGAGAGCAAGGTGAAAGGGAAACAAAAACAAAGACTTCATTTATGTGAAATTTTATTTATTTGGGCATGGGTTTGGGAAATGAATTCGTTTGAAACAATGGTACATCCTTGGTTTGTGCAAAGATTAATTTTAGTGTCTCATCTGAGCCAATTAAATTATAAACTAGGTGATAAGTAAATATAGCAATAACGTGAATAGAAACCAATATAGCAGAAAATTCATAATTTTACTATTAATAAATTCCAAGACTGTATTTTCAACTGTAAAACAGAGACATCACCAATCCTATCTATCCCATTTGGTTGTTATTAGGGTAAAACCAGAGGATGCAGGTCAAAGCTTTTTATCATAAGTCAAAACATAAATGTTATACTTTGATATAATTCAAACTCAAACAGCTGGCAAACATTCAATGCTAAAGGCTAACTTAGTTGTTTTCTGTTTACTAATTTCTTATATAAAGTTTACTTTCAATCCAACAAGTAATATATTCATTCTTGTTCTTATAAAATACATATATAATACACACATGGATGGGCCTAGAGATTATCATACTAAGTGAAGCATACAAAGACAAATATCATGTGATATCGCTTATATATAGATTCTAAAAAATGATACAAAAATAAAAATTAAAAAAAAATAAAAAATGATACAAATGAGCTTATTTACAAAACAGAAACTCACAGACTTAGAAAACAAACTTATGGTCACCAAAGTGGAAAGGTGGGAAAGTGAAAGTGTCTGATTCTTTGCGACCCCATGGACTGTAATCCATGGAATTCTCCAGGCCAGAATACTGGACTGGCTAACCTTTCCCTTCTCCAGGGGATCCTCCCACCAATGGGATTGAACCCAGGTCTCCCACATTGCACATGGATTCTTTACCAGCTGAGCCACAAGGGAAGGCCACGAGTACTGGAGTGGCTAGCCTATCCCTTCTCCAGTGGATCTTCCTGACCCAGGAATCAAACTGGGGTCTCCTGCATAGCAGGTGGATTCTTTACCAACTGAGCTATCAGGGAAAGGTAGGGGAGAGGGATAAATTAGGAGGTTAGGATTAACATGTATACACTACTATATATAAAAAATATAATCAATAAGGACCTTCTGGATAGCATAGGGAACTCTACTCAATGCTTTGTAATATAGAAAAAGAATCTGAAAAATAATAGAAGTATGTATAACTAAATCATTTTGCTGTACATCTGAAACTAACAAAACATTGTAAATGAACTATCAGTTCAGTTCAGTTCAGTCTCTCAGTCGTGTCCGATTCTTTGCAACTTCATGAACTGCAGCATGCACCAGGTCTCCATGTCCATCACCAACTCCCGGAGTCCACCCAAACCCATGTCCGTTGAGTCAGTGATGCCATCCAACCATCTTATCCTCTGTCATCCCCTTCTCCTCCTGCCCTCAATCTTTCCCAGCATCAGAGTCTTTTCCAATGAGTCAGCTCTTCGCATCAGGTGGCCAAAGTATTGGAGTTTCAGCTTCAACATCAGTCTTTCCAATGAACACCCAGGACTGATCTCCTTTAGGATGGACTGCTTGGATCTCCTTGCAGTCCAAGGGACTCTCTAGAGTCTTCTCTAACACCACAGTTCAAGAGCATCAATTCTTCGGCACTCAGCTTTGTTTATAGTCTAACTCTCACATCCATACATGACCACTGGAAAAACTATAGCCTTGACAAATGAACTATACACCAATATAAAATGAAAAAAAATTATTTAAAAAATGAATAAAAAGAAAATTTAAAAAAAAATTAATGTGTGCAATACAAATAGGTCAAAAATTCCTCTTGATTCCCATCCAATTCCATCCAGGAGCCACACTTGTCAACTTGATAGGTACCCACTCAGATTTGGCAAATGGTGGAGTGTTTAACACAAACAGAATCACATTGAACATACTGTTCCATGTTCTGTAACACTTTTCTCATGTAATAATAAATCCTGGCATCTTTCCATATAGATACAAAAAAATCTACCTCATTGTTTTGAAACTTACACAATATTTCCATAGTATACCCTAGTTTAGCATCTCCTATTGATAGGCGTTTAGGTTCATTCATCACACTTTGAATAACAAAAAAATAAATGTGAATTAACTATATGTTATGTTTTAATGGGAAAATTTTTTCTAAACCTCTGGAAAATCCAGGAAGACAGGCATGGATGCTGTCCTGTACATAGGTGGCAAAGAGTTCCTTCACAAAATCCTTTTTTCCACTTACACAGTCCAGTTGAATGTAGAGAACAAGACTGCAGCCATAGCCTTATTCCATGCTCTGTGTCCTTTGTTGTCCTGCACTGGCCCCCACTGGCAGGTTCAGAAATACAGATATTCAGAGGTTGATTTATTATGAAGCTGATGTAGCAATGTATTAATGTATTCACAGTCATATAGTTTTGTAACATTTGCCAAGGAATTTTATATTATTGGCTAAATTGAGAACAGATAAAAGCCTAACATTTGAGACTACTGGAAATGATAAAAATGACTCCTGTAGAACGAGATCATAAATCATGCAACTCATACTTCAGGGCAGTGACATCTACTATAAAACTTATTTTTCTACCATTGCAAGTTATTTCCAGAATGATAGGAGCTATAATGTTAATGCAACTTAGAACTTTGGTGCATTATCTGTATTTGAATTTAATTTGAATTTAATTACAATGTATGGGCTTCCCCTATGGCTCAGCAGTAAAGAATCCGCCGGCAATGCAGGAGACACAGAACACATGGATTCAATCTCTGAGACGGAAAGATCCCCTGGAGGAGGAAATGGCATCCCACTCCAGTATTCTTGCCTGAAAAGTCCCATAGACCGAGGAACCTGGCGGGCTCCAGTCCAAAGGGCTGCAGAGTTGGACAGGATTGGGCAACTAAGCAAGCACTCAGTTACAATGTATGAAGAATCTTTTCTTAAACAAGATATAAAAAGCACAACCATAAAAGAAAAAAATTGATGTTTTCTATTTGTCAAACAATTTGGTTATCAAAAATAGCATTAAGTTCTAACTTACTTTTAGTGATGGTTACACGAATCTACCCATCAGATAAAACAGTATGAGACTGCTTTCTAGCCTTTGCTCTCGGTAGGGATGTCCTTCTCCAGAGGTTCGGGTGGGTTGGGGCAAGCTGCCACCAGGACTTTGAGGGCCGGGTCTCTGGCATGCAGACTCCCTGGGTCTGGAGAGGTTCCTGTCACAACCCTGCTGGCCTGAGGTTTCTGCATCCTGCACACGTGGAGGGTAGCGTCCTGGTGTGGCCTCCACCACACTGATGGTGAGAACTCAGGAGGCCCCAGGTCTGCCTTTCCACATCAGGAGATGAGATGATGGGGATAAGGTTATTGCTCCTCGATTGTATGTCAGGGAATTTTTAATAGAAGAGGGTATTTCTTGTGTGTGAGAGGGCAAGGCTTCACAGTATAACTGCAGGTATATTGGCCTTGTCACAGTGTGAAATCAGGTCAACGCAGAAGTGTCACTTAAGGTTTAGATCTTGATAATTGTGTCATGGTGCAGAATTTGGCAGAAATGAGTATCACCAGCCTTGCAGGTGAAAGATGGAAGCTTGAAGCACAGATGGCTGCCAGCTGAATACTTACTATCTGGGAGCACACAGATTATTTAAGGCTGTCCTTGGTGAGGAATTTGACAACTTGATCTTCAGGAGCTGCTTAGAGTATTTAAAACTTCCAAGGTTCCTAAAAAAATACTGCTTTTGGACAGTCCATAAATGTACATATAAAACTGTGGGGCTATAAATAAAATAATAATGTTTCTTGGAAAAAAAACTGTATAGGATTATATACACACACACACACAGGCTAAAAAGATGGTAGAAACTGAATACAATGTGTGGTCTAAATAAAAGTGATGGTCTGATGTCAACTTCTTAGTTTTTCCAACTATGTAAGATGTCACCATTGGAGGAACCTGAGTGAAGGGTACATGGGATTCTAGTATTTTGCTGTTGTTTTTGTTGTTCAGTTGCTCAGTCATGTCCAATTCTTTGTGACACCATGGACTGCAGCACTCCAGGCTTCCCTGTCTTCCACTATCTCCCAGAGTTTGCTCAAACTCATGTTCATTAAGTCAGTGATGCCATCCAACCTTCTCATCCTCTGTTGGCCCCTCTCCTCCTACCCTCAATCTTTCCCAGCATCAGGGTTTTTTCCAGTGAGTCAGCTCTTCGTATCACATGGCCAAAGTATTGGAGCTTCAGCATCAGTCCTTCCAATGAATGTTCAGGGTTGATTTCCTTTAGGATTGACTGGTTTGATCTCCTTGCTGTCCAGGAGACTCTCAAGAGTCTTCTCCAGCACCACAATTCAAAAACATCAGTTCTTTGGCACTCAGCCTTCTTTACGGTCCAACACTCACCTCCTTACAAGACTACTGGAAAAACCATAGCTTTGACTATACAGACCTTTATTGGCAAAGTAACTTTCTGCAAGTCTGCAATGCTTTCAAAAGTAAAAGGTTTTTAAAAACACTAGGAAGAGAGTTGAAAGCAAATGCCACAGTGTGGTGAAAGGATATTTGCAATACATATAACTGGAAAAATGACTAATATGTAGAATATAAAGAATTAACTAATTACAAAATAAAACTCTAAATAGAGAAATGGACAATTTCAGAAAAGAAATCAAGAAAGACAAATATGTCATATCATGTATACGTGGAATCTAAAAAAAAAGTATACAAACAAACTTATTTATAGAAACAGAAACAGAGTCACAGACTAAGAGAATGGACTTATGGTTACCGGGGGGCAGTGTGAGAGGGAGGAATAGATCGGGAGTTTGAGATCGACATGTGCACAGTTATATTTAAAGTAAAGAACCAATAAAGACCTATTGTATAGCACAGGGAACTCTGCTCAGTACTCTGTAATAACCTAAATGGGAAAGGAATTTGAAAAAGAATAGAAAAAGGAAAAAACCATAACACATGCCTGGGGTTTTTGAGCCACATTGTACCTGTTTGTCTGGTTTATACTAATAAGTATATATTCTCTAGTGAACATCTTCTCTCTGGATGTGCACTACATACCTGATTGACCCCCAATAAAAATCCTGGAATCCTAGGCTCAAATGAGCTTCCTTGGTTGGCAACATTTTGTACATGTTGTCACACATTGTTGCTGGAGCAATTAAGCATGTCTTATGTTACCCCACTGAGAGCGGATTCTTGGAAAGCTGGACTTCTGATTTCCCCGGGCCTATTTTGCTAATTTATCTTGTTGTGCTTGTTCAGTCGCTAAGTCATGTCTGACTCTTTGCAACCCCATGGACTGCAGCACACCAGGCTCCTCTGTCCTCCACTATCTCCTGGAGTTTGCTCAAATTCATGTCCATCAGGTCGGTGATACTATCCAACCATCTCATTGCTATGTTATGTAATATATGTTATAACTATGAACCCCATAAAAGAAATCAAAATGACCAATAAAAATATAAGTACACAACTCCATTTATGATCAGAGAAATTAAAACCACAATGAGAAACGAGTACACATGCCTCAGACTGTCAAAGTTTATATCAAGTGTTGACAATGACATGAACACCTGGGATTCTCATAAACTTCTGTTGAGAATGTACACTTGGAAAGTAGTTCAACATGATCTACTATATTTGAAACATATTTAAGCCTTTTGAAGATATTTAAACCCTAGACAGCATGTTAAAAAGCAGGGCATTACTTTGCCAACAAAGTTCCGTATAGTCAAAACTATGGTTTTTCCAGGCTTTGGAAAGGAAATCAGTCCTGAGTATTTATTGGAAGGACTGATGCTGAAGCTGAAGCTCCAATACTTTGGCACCTGATGTGAAGAAGTGTCTCATTGGAAAAGACCCTGATGCTGGGAAAAATTGAAGGCAGGAGGCGACGACACAGGATGAGATGGTTGGATGGTATCACCAATTCGATGGACATGAGTTTGAGCAAGCTCCGGGAGCTGGTGATGGACAGGGAAGCTGGGTGTGCTGCAGTCCATGAGGTCGCAGAGTCAGACATGATGGAGTGACTGAACTGAGTGAAACCTTTTGATCCTTGTGTAGGCTCAGTCGCTCAAGTTGTGTTGGACTCTTTGCAACCTAATGGACTGTAAGCCATCAGGCTCCTCTGTCCATGACTTTTTATGGCAAGAATACTGAAGCGTGTTGCCATTTCCTACTCCAGGGTATCTTCCTGACCCGGGGATCAAACCTGCATCTCTTATGCCTCCTGCATTGGGAGGAGGGGGCCCCTCCTCCTCCCAATGTGTAGCCTGGGAAGCCCCCATACCACACACCTAATCTTAGCCAAAACCCTGGTCATATACCCTAGAGAAATTCATGTGCGTGTGTACCAAGAATCATGTAGAATAATGTTCACAGTAGCATTGTTCATAATAGCCAAAATACTAAATACAACCTAAATTGTGCTGTCTTGGGGATACTAAACAGTTGAAAGTGAATGAATTAGAGCTACACATAACAATAAGGATAAAACTTTAAAACAATGTGAGTGAAAGAAGCCAGACACAAGTATATATACTCTTGGATTCTGTTACATCAAGTGAAAAAAATACAAAGGAAACTAAACCATGATGTTTGAGGAGGTATTTTTACATGGTTAAGTTTTGAAGACAGTAACAATAAAGTCACTTAAAATTTTATTTATATATTTATTTATTTTTGGCTGCGCTGGGTCTTCATTGCTGGGGGCAGGTTTCCTCTAGAAACAGTGGGCCTGGGCTACTTTCTGGTTGCCGTGTGCGGGCTTCTCATTGCAGTGGCTTCCCTTGTTGCAGAGCACGCGCTCTAGGCTGTGCAGCCTTCAGCTGCTGCAGCTCTTAGCACACGGGCTCAATAGTTGTGGGCACACGGGCTCAGCTGCCCCGTGGCATGCAGAATCTTCCCAGACCAGGGATCAAACCTGTGTCTTCTGCATTGGTAGGCAGCTTCTTAATCACTGGAACACCAGGGAAGTTCAGAAAAGTCACTTGTTTTAATGGAGGAGGGGATTGTGATTGGTTAGGGGAAAAAAATGAGGACTTTTGGATACTGATAACACTCTATTTCTTGGCCTAGTTATTAAATACTTAGGGATTCACTTTGTTTTTCATTAAACTGTACATTTGTATTTTCTGTATCCACATTGTAATTTATAATAAAATGGTTTAAAATGTATAAAACACTTACCATGTAGTAGATACTCAATTCAGGGCACCCAGTATGACATTAAAAAAAAAATGGAGGCAGCTGATTTGTGACAATCTCCAAGAAACATAGCTAAGTGGATAAAGGAGCAGAAACCATTTGTGCACTATGCTCTCCCATTGGTTTTAAAACTGGGTTACACACACACGCACATTGCATGTGAATAAAACATCTCTAGAAGGCAACATCAGAAAGCAGTGAGAGCAGTGACCTTCACTTGTGAAGAGTAACATGCTGGGGACTGCGTGGCAGGCCAACTTATTTTCACTGTATATTGTATACTGTACCCTTTGAAGCATATGCTATGTATATATATTTCCTATTTTAAAAACTTAGAAATTTAAAACAACAACAAAAAAGAAATTTAAAACATGTCAAATATTATCACTCAAAATCTACAGGTAGCTCGTTATGTTCAGTCCTTCCTCTTTTCTTTTTTAAATTTATTTGGCTGCACTGGGCCTTAGTTGTGGCATGTGGGATCTAGTCCCCTGAAGAACAGGGATCAAACCCAGGCCCCCAGCCTTCCGAGGGTAGAGTCTTAGCCACTGGACCACCAGGGAGGTTCCCTCCATAGCTTACCGTACTTCAAAGGAAAACTTAAGGCAGAAGAAAAATTAAAACAAGCATTTTATGTATAAAATACTTTATAATTAATCAAGTACCTCCATCATAAATGGCTTTGTGAGGGGGCAGAATTACACCCATTTTACAGACTACTAAACAGAGCCTTGGAGGGATTAAGTGACTTATCCTAAGTCACAGCCAGTTAGTGACAGGACTGGAACTCATTTTTATGCCTGCAAACTCCATGATCCTTCTTCTCTATCACACTGACACCATATACCCTCCTAAATGCCTTTCACCAAAAATATTTATGTGAAGAACAAAAAACACACTATGTTACTTTTCACTTGTGTGTGGGGAAGGTTCTTTATTAATTATTAAAGTCATTTTTTAGTGAAAGACAAAGAAACTTATTGAATGACATATTGCACTATCAGAAGTACTAAAACATCTTATATGACTCATACTTCGTATTACTCCCAGCTTGGGTATTAGGGAGATATACTTTTCTCTCACTCTCTTGTTGTTTAATGAAGGCTAAGAAATTATTCCGTCTCTTAATCAAAAAAGACATCTATGCAGCCAATACAAGAGAGTAATTAGATGTAAAAGTTTTCAAAGCATTTCCAAAAATTTTTCTCAAATTCAATGCGATCACCAAACATTATTTCCCATAGAAAGTAATCTTGAAAAAAAAAGAAAGTAATCTTGAAAATTCACTCTCAAGAGGTGGTTTTCTTGAAGAGCTTCTAAAATTTATTCACATAGTATATTTATATGATAAATAATAGCATTACCACTACTGTACAACTTTCACATACAATATCTCATTTGATCCTTGAAACAAGCCACCACGACAAGGAGGGACAGAAATTCCTGACATTCAATAGAAGAAGAAACTGAGGCTCTGGGAGGTTGGGTGTTTCCATGGTCATATGCCCTCTTAGCTGAATATTCTCTCCAGCAAAGTATGTGAACTTATCAGGGTCTAAATATTCAACTTGTTGATTACATTGGCCTTTTCCTTCTTGTTCTATGCCTTTAATTCCCTTTCAGAAAGGAAGATTTAAGAGCTAAATAACATCCAATCCTAATCAATTGTAACTCTGCTTAGCCTTCTGAGATCAGATGGGAATAGAAGTCTATTTTCTTACCCATAAGAGCACAAGTAAAATGAGCTTGTTTAAATTACTGGATAAAAATCTACATTTGTCTATCACCAATATCAAAATACTTGTAAACTATGTAACTACTCTATATCCTAAAAACTACAGAAGTCTTATGAACCTGAAGTTCAGGACAACAACCCACACTACAGAAATTAAAAATTAACCTGCTAAAGTTCAAATTCTGGTTCCGTATCTTCTCGACTGTGTGATTTCCTGGCCAAGTTTCTTTACCTCTTAGAGCTTCATACTCCTTATCCCCAAGGTAGAGGTTTAAAAAATATTTTCTGAAGGATTAAAAGAAATATCGCACTTACAGCTTTTAGCATAGTATTTAGCACTTAAATATTGATAACTTAGCACTGTTATTATTGATATTTAACATTCAGCAAACTAAATTTATTTACTGATTTTCCTACTCAATCCATAAATGATTGCACTTTGGAATACACTATAATTTACCTAATATATTTGACTTTTAAAAATACTACAACCACCAATATACTCAATTCTCTTTAGCAGTTAGCCAGATACCACTTTTCTAAATCTCAGAAAAGGAGAGCTGCAAAGGCTACTCCATCAATCAAGGATGAGGCTGAAATTGACAGCTGTTTTTAATGGATATGGACTATGATACATACAGAAAATTTGCTTGAAATGATATGTAACTGTAATGTGGTGGAATGGTGATGTCCATGTTGATAATGGACTGATGTAACCTGAAGAAGGGTAGTTGTTACAGTAGTATTACAAGCCCTGTGAAAGGGACGCATGATGCAACTTCAATTGTAAGAATGGAGTCAACACTGAGTCACCAGCATGACCTTTGAGGAGCACTAAAGGAGAAAGAAAAATTCCTGAGTACTGACTCCTAGGCTCAGCATCTTAGTCAACTATGTGTAAGATGTTTCAGTGCTATTTAGACATAGTACTGCTCATACCAATGAATCTCAGGAAACCATTTAGTGCAGAAAACACTGGAGTCACTAGCTCCTGACTGTGGTTAAGTCCCACAAAATTTCTGTAAGCATCTCAAAATATTTTGTATCAGGCCTTTGACCCATCTCTAGTAGGGCCTCTAAAATGATTTGTTGAATAAGTGAACTTAATTTAAAAATTGTTGGGAGCCTTCCTGGCAGTTCCGTGGTTAAGACTGCGCTTCCAATGCAGGGGACATGGGTTTGATCCCTGGTTGAGGAACTAATACCCCACATGCTCTACAGAGGCCAAAATATAAACAAATTTAAAAACTTCTTATAAGTATTGGCTACAGAGTCAAGCTTACTTGGATATCAATGATAACTCTATCACTTAGCAGCTCTGTGACAATTAATCTCTTTGGTCTCAATGTTCTCATCTGTAAAATGGGAAATGCCAAGTATTGAATTGTAAGGACCGAAAGGCAAAAGAATAATGCTTAGCACAGAGTAAGGCTAAAGTAAATAGCAGCCTTTATACTTTTTGCTACAAGAGTACGGCATTATCCAGAGGTCTTTGTCCATTAAATACATTTAAGCACAATCAGACCTTTTCCAGAAGTGAAGGTAAAAAGGTATCAATGAAGGATGAAGAAGGCATTGTAAATGATAATCTGAGCCACAAAAGGAAATGATGGCAAGGAGAGGCAAGACAAGGGGTGACAAACTAGAAAAATGACACATCCCAAGGTGGGAGTGATGGCATTAGCACGCTCTTAAGAGCAGGGTTGCCACGTGTGTAGGGGACTCTGTATAGGAGTCAATTACTTTGGTCAGGTCTGTCCCGGGACTTACCGTGGGGCAAGGCAATGTGGGGAGACCTGGGAAAGACAGCGGGATAGCGGGTGCGGGGCATATAAGTAGTAGGAGCCATGATTCGCGACCGGGCATTGCCCAGACTAGGTCCCAACTCGAGAGCTGCGGCATGATGAGCAACAAAAGACCCCACGACACTAGTACCTGTGGCGGCTATAAAGGACAGAGAAATTTGTTCGGAGGAGATCACAGCATCTACGCTGACACCTGCATGCCTGGGACGGGATGGAGGAGGGGAGGAGAAAACAGTCGCTTCCCTCGAGAGGGACGGAGGAAGGTCAGGCGGGGTGGTCGTGGAGAAGGCACGGACTCAAGTCCTGCTGCCTCGGGGGTATCTTGCACGCCGGACGGGCCCCGATCCCCTCAGGGCCCAGCGTGGAGGCGGGACATCAGCTGTTACCGGCGGAAACCACCTCGGGGTGAGAGGTCCCGTCACTGATAGGCAGCTGCTAAAGCAATGGAGCTGGAGCACAGGGCGGATGTAGAGTCTCATTGGTGATTGTTGGGGGGCGCCCAACAGCCAATGAGTCAGCCAGGAGGGCGTAGCGATGACGTTAGCTGCGGAGGGGGCCGCTTCGAATCCGCGGCGGCCAGCTTGGTGGCCTGGACCAATCAGCGACGTCCAACGAGCTGCGCCTTCGCCAATCGGCGGCCTCCACGACGGGGCTGGGGGGAGGGTATATAAGCGGAGTAGGCGACGGCGCGGTCGACGCTGACCGAGACATCCCAGACACATCGACTTAAGGTTTTCTTGCGTTTGAGAGGTAGGTGCTGCGGCCTGTCTTTTCGAACCTGCCCTTCTTATTGTCCACTGTTCTCCTCATCCGGGGCCTTGTCATCCTCAGCTCAGGAACCTCTTTGCGCTCCCGTGTTTGCGGCCTGTGGCTGATTTTCCTCCGAAGCCCTATAGCTGCCTGCTGACCGACTGGCCGACGGCGCCGGAAAGATGAAGCTCTCCCTGGTGGCTGCGGTGCTGCTGCTGCTGCTCGGCATGGCACGAGCGGAGGAGGAGGACAAGAAGGAGGACGTGGGCACGGTGGTCGGCATCGACCTGGGCACCACCTACTCCTGGTAAGTGGGGTTTGAGGAGAGGGGAAAATGGGGCGTGGTCTCCTGGGCTGCCCGGAGCATCGTGGTGCTGATTCCTTCCGTTCGGTTTTTTCCTCCAGCGTCGGGGTGTTCAAGAACGGTCGCGTGGAGATCATCGCCAACGATCAAGGCAACCGCATCACGCCGTCTTATGTGGCCTTCACTCCTGAAGGGGAGCGTCTGATCGGCGATGCAGCCAAGAACCAGCTCACCTCCAATCCTGAGAACACAGTCTTCGACGCCAAGCGACTCATTGGCCGGACATGGAACGACCCTTCCGTGCAGCAGGACATCAAGTTCTTACCTTTCAAGGTTCGAACCGGTTTTTCTCTTCTAAATAGATAGTGGGTGGTGGTGATGGGAGTATTTAGGATTAAAAAGTTGAGGCACAAGCAAAGGGGATATAGATGTGTGTATATAATTTTATTTTATACTCCTAGTATGTTTCAGAACTGAAGATAGTAAAGTTGGCAAGGAATTTCATGCGTAACTACTCTGTCGACAATAGTTTAGGATTAAGAGACTGATTAAAACCGAAGTGGCTTGTAATTGTAAGGCACCTTCGACACCTTAAATATTTCTGCCCCAAATATTCAGCTCAAAGGGTCCAAAGTAAACCCAACTTTGGAGAAGGAAGTGAGTCTCAGTCCTCTTTTTAAAGTTTAAAATGTTTTTGCTTCTATCTCTGAAGATAATAATTATTCTCTCAAATAGGTGGTTGAAAAGAAAACTAAACCATACATTCAAGTTGATGTTGGAGGTGGACAAACAAAGACATTTGCTCCTGAAGAAATTTCTGCCATGGTTCTCACTAAAATGAAGGAAACTGCTGAGGCTTATTTGGGAAAGAAGGTAGGTATTTTCCAGAAGAGTGTTGAGCAGTTTTATTATTACCGTTTCTGATTGTGTTGTGTAGATGCTTTCATCATTTTAAAAGTCTGACATCCATGTACATCAGTTTTAATTACTTGCATGTTTTACTGGAGATCAAACAAAATACTAGGGTCTTTTCATTTATGACTTACTGCTTGCAAGTCCACACACATATAATTATGTATCTTAAAAATAAAGTGATAGTTTGTAACTTAAATAAAAGTTGAACTGTATGATAAAATATGTCTAACTACCTTTTGTTAATCATTTTAGGTTACTCATGCAGTTGTTACTGTACCAGCATATTTCAATGATGCCCAACGCCAGGCAACCAAAGATGCTGGCACTATTGCTGGATTGAATGTCATGAGGATCATCAATGAGCCGTAAGTGTCAAATTCAAAAGTACGGCACATTTGCCAAATGTGGAAAGGGAAAAGTTAAGTAAGGTTTGTTTTTCTTTCTCATTTCTCTAACAGTACAGCAGCTGCTATTGCTTATGGCCTGGATAAGAGGGAAGGGGAGAAGAACATCCTGGTGTTTGACCTGGGTGGTGGAACCTTCGATGTGTCTCTTCTCACCATTGATAATGGTGTCTTTGAAGTCGTGGCCACTAATGGAGATACTCACCTGGGTGGAGAAGACTTTGACCAGCGTGTCATGGAACACTTCATCAAGCTCTACAAAAAGAAGACTGGCAAAGATGTTCGGAAAGATAACAGAGCTGTGCAGAAACTCCGGCGTGAGGTAGAAAAGGCCAAACGGGCCCTGTCTTCCCAACATCAAGCCAGAATTGAAATAGAGTCCTTCTATGAAGGAGAAGACTTCTCGGAGACCCTGACTCGGGCCAAATTTGAAGAGCTAAACATGGTATGTTCCTTGTTTTGCTAATGAGATCTAGTTAGACTCTGAGTTTGGGACAGTGCATTTAGGGATTTTGACTATTTGTGGGTATGACAGGTATCCTCACAGTGCTTGTGTCTCTTACTCTAGGACCTGTTCCGTTCCACCATGAAGCCTGTCCAGAAAGTGTTGGAAGATTCTGATTTAAAGAAGTCTGATATTGATGAAATTGTTCTTGTTGGTGGCTCTACTAGAATCCCAAAGATTCAACAGCTGGTTAAAGAGTTTTTCAATGGCAAGGAGCCATCCCGAGGCATAAACCCAGATGAGGCTGTGGCATATGGGGCCGCTGTCCAGGCTGGTGTGCTCTCTGGTGATCAAGATACAGGTCAGTCTGTCAGCATTGTCCACAGTGCTTCAGTAGCTTAATGGGAAGAGTATTAGCTGTTGCTTTAGAAAGCAGTAGAATACAAGCAGCAAGCTCACAGAGCTAGTTAAAGGTACAGTGATGACAAGACTGGGAAGTCTCAAGATCTTTAGCAGTTGTATTTAATTCACTGTTTCTGAAATGATTTTGCGTAGAACCTAACCAAGTGGCAAGATGGAGAAGATGAAGTTGTATTGATTGTGGGCACTGCTTGGTATTGCTCCTATGACTCCTGAATTGGAACTTACCTCAGTCAACTTACTTTTGCAGGTGATCTGGTGCTGCTTGATGTATGTCCCTTGACACTTGGTATTGAAACCGTGGGAGGTGTCATGACCAAACTGATTCCACGGAACACTGTGGTGCCCACCAAGAAGTCTCAGATCTTCTCTACAGCCTCTGATAATCAACCAACTGTTACCATCAAAGTCTATGAAGGTAATTGCTTACATTTGTTAATACCATGACATGTGTTTGAGAAGTTTGACTTTTTTTTTTTTAATACACACTGTTGAAATGACTAAGGAAAGAAGTATCTGCTGTTTTTAGGTGAGAAGGCCCTAATTTAGTGTTGAGTTTGGTAGAGCCAGGACTAAAATCTGTTTTTTGTCTGGCAGGCTTTCCCATTAAAAATGCCTTCTGAGCTGGCTTCTAAAATAGAACAACAAGCAAAGTTCATACTGCTTTAAAGTAGACGAAATTTGATTGAATACTAGTAACTTAATTCACAGTTCCTTTCAGACCCAATATGACCCATTTTAAGTTGATAGAGTGCCCTTGCCACTTCAGGCTGTAACAGACTTAAATGTAGAGATCCAGATGTACTAATGTTTGTCAGTAACAACTAACAATTTGTGTGTGTGTGACTTCTAGGTGAACGACCCCTGACGAAAGACAATCACCTTCTGGGAACTTTTGATCTGACTGGAATTCCTCCTGCACCCCGTGGTGTCCCACAGATTGAAGTCACCTTTGAGATAGATGTGAATGGCATTCTTCGAGTGACAGCTGAAGACAAAGGTACAGGCAACAAAAATAAGATCACAATTACCAATGACCAAAATCGCCTGACACCTGAAGAAATTGAAAGAATGGTCAATGATGCTGAGAAGTTTGCTGAGGAAGACAAAAAGCTCAAGGAGCGCATTGACACAAGAAATGAATTGGAAAGCTATGCCTACTCTCTTAAGAATCAGATTGGAGATAAAGAAAAACTGGGAGGTAAACTTTCCTCAGAAGATAAGGAGACCATGGAAAAGGCTGTAGAAGAAAAGATTGAGTGGCTGGAAAGTCACCAAGATGCTGACATTGAAGATTTCAAAGCTAAAAAGAAGGAGCTAGAAGAAATTGTTCAGCCAATTATCAGCAAACTCTATGGAAGTGCAGGCCCCCCCCCAACCAATGAGGAGGAAGCAGGAGAAAAAGATGAGTTGTAGACACTGCTCTGCTAGTGCTGTAATATTGTAAATACTGGACTCAGGAACTTTCGTTAGGAGAAAATTGAGAGAACTTAAGTCTCGAATGTAATTGGAATCTTCACCTTGGAGTGGAGTTGAAAATGCTATAGCCCAAGTGGCTGTTTACTGCTTTTCATTAGCAGTTGCTCACATGTCTTGGGGTGGGGGGCAAGGAGGAATTGGCTATCATCAAAAGTGGGTTAAAAAAAAAAGCTGGGTTAGGGAGTGTGTTCACCTTGAAAATGTTCTATTTAACAATTGGGTCATGTGTATCTGGTGTAGGAACTTTTTTCTACCATAAGTGACACCAATAAATGTTTGTTATTTACACTGGTCTAATTTTTGTGATAAAGCTTCTAACTAGGTTAGTCATTTATTTTAAGGTTAGACCCTCATGTGTTGGGAGTGTTCAGGGGTTTTGAGGTAAGGAAACAACATTTCTTTAAATATTCAGTCATTTTGGGAAACATGCCTAATCTAAGAAAAGGGGTGGGAGGTTGGTACATCCATATGTTTAACTAGGCAAGGACCATTTCAAGAGCAGAGTTTTCTTGAGCATAATTGAAACTTCCTGCTTCCCCTTACCTTTCAAAAACTTACGGTGGCCTATTTACTCATAACACTTTACAGCTGCTTGGATTCTCATGCGATTTGATAAGTGATGAATCACTGATAATTTTACACACTTGGATTCAATTCTTGATTTTAGGATGTGAAGTTAATATTTTTGAATCTTAGCCATGTAAATCTTTATCTCTGGTACAAGAGTGGGATCTAGGGTGGTGTGATCTACCTTAAGCTCTACAGTAATTTAGTAAGTATGATCAAAGAAGGGCAGGCTGTCATGCTAACATGATTCAGTTCAGTCCAAACATAGACATTTTACACATGGGGCAACCAGCTGCAAGGTTAATTTGTGGAACTGAGACCTGATGTGTGATTTACTCTGAGGCCTGGACCTCTGTTGTGTTGCCCAAACCATTTGGACAGGGGGTCTTACAGACCAGGTTCCATACAAACATTAATAATACCTGAAGTGTTGTGTGCAGAGGGGTAGGGGTTGGTGGGGAGAGACAAGGGCCAATCTTTGCCCCTGTCTGCAGCGGCTCTCAGTACCAAGGCAACAGTACACCTCTTTCTGAGGAGCTGCTAATATTGAAAACACTTCCCTAGACTTCCCCTGGTGATCGCTGGCTAAAACTCCATGCTTCAGATGAAGGGAGCATGGGTTCCATCCCTGTCAGGGAACTAGATCCCACGTGCTCCAAGACCCGGTGCAGTCAAATGTTAAAACACTTCAGTTTGGAAATGTCCACTCACTGATTTCTACAACTTTTGTTGTATCTTGCAATTAGGATATCTGCAACATTTTTGTGATTAGTATTCATAACCAGCCAGTTAGTTACCTGGTTGTATTACTGATAAAAAACCCTTTATCAGAGGTTTTTGCCCTGAGCTCTCCAGTTCATCTCTTCACCTACTGCAGTAGGTAAGAGCCAAGGGGATACATACATAGTGCAGACAATTTTGGAGGTATGAAAACAATGTTTCACTTAACTTTTCTGAAAGTAATTGACATTTAAAAGCAGTAAAAACATGGGTTTTATTAATCAACTGCAGTCACAATACAATCATCATAGATTTCCCCTTCTGTATTCATTCCGCCAAACACAAAACAGAGCAGTGTGTCAGCCTGACTTTCTTCATGTGAGTCACCACCTTGAGTCACTCCTTTCTCAGTGGAATCCCCTTTCTCAGCATCACAGTTTAGAGTGGCTGAATTTGAATCTTCTTTCTCAGAAGTACACGTCCCTGGCCACGGAATGATACACATGGAATGGTCCAGCCTTCCAGCGGGAGGAGAATTACCAAATTTAAGCAAGGTCCAATGCTGCTTTTCTATTTTGGGGGAAAAAAAGTCTGTTACAAAATTTCCAAAAATATTCAGTGATGTGCTATATCACCTGGGCCCTAAAAGAAACAAGAAAAGTGGAGCAGGGGAACCCTAATGGTACTCTTACTGCTTTGATGATGTCATTCCCTGAAAGTCTGGTTTTTATTCCTTCAGCCTTAGATGTGGAGTGGCCAGATTGAAAGACCAAAGCATTGTGATAGTTTTCAAAGAAGGGTGATACTTGCTTAAAGACCCACAGTGAACATCTGCTCACCTATGTGATACTGGTACATCGTATTCAGGGCTCCTGTGGGAGTCATTCCTCCGAAGACATATACGTGTTTCCCCACGGCCACAGCTGAGTGAGCAGCACAGCCTGTGGGAGCTGCCCCGGTGGGCGTTAGCTTCTGCCACTTCATGTCACCTGCCAAGAGATGGGAAGTGGGCAAAACCTAGACAATGGTTTCAGACTGAGCCTGTCAGACGTCTGCAGCTTGCAAACCAACCCCTGAACTTCACTCACTAAAGAGTTCTCAAGATAATAAAGCAAGGTTTGGTGTGCACAAAAATTACTTGGGGGAGCTTGAAATTCTGTCTGGGTTAGTCCAGAGAGGGAAGGAGGGGGCTCAGTCATCTATAGTTGTAACAAGCATCCCAGGTGATTCTGATGTAGGTGGTCTTCGGAGCACACTGAGGAATGTGATCTAAGCTTTGGTGACCATCACCATTAACTCCTTAGGAACCCAGGAGCAGGTAAGGTTCTGTGTGTGTGTGTGTGTGTGTGTGTGTGTGTGCGTGCTTGCAGAAGCATGCCTGTATGTGCACACACATGCATGTCTGAAACAGTAACAGCTACTTTGCAACTTTGCGAGTGCTGACTAGGCACCTCAAAAATCTGGCTTACTTTATTCTCATGATAGCTGCATGAAGTTGCTACTGCTCACTTCTGCCTACTTCTTGCAGATGAAAAAAACAGGATTAGAGATGGGAAGAAGTCCCATAGCTAGAGCTGCACTCAGGTCTGACTCCCAGATCTGTGTTCTCTACACTGTAACATGCTGCCTCAGCACCTATTTCCTACCTATTTCTGCAGATAGTTGCAACTTTTCAGACAAGTAAAGGAGGCAGGACCTCACCGGATTTTAGGTTTTAGAGAACAACCTGGGTAGGAAAAGAGGAAAAATAGCTAGGAAATAGTTCCTCCTACAAGAGAAAAGGACTTTCTCTTTTTAAAATAAGCATTAAAACCCTGTTTGCCTGCCTGCAAGGAATGCTCCTGTGAAGATATTTTCCATCTGTCAGTTCAAGGCAGGGGTCCAGCAACTGAGTTGGAAGGGAGGATCACCGAGTCCAGCCAAATATCCTTGCCAGTGTGGGAATCCCAGCCAGTGTCAGCCGGCCTCCAATGTCACCAAATCAGAGAACCCACCGTTTGGCAAGGTAGCCTGACACTTGCACAGCAGTTCTCATGCCTTCTGCCCATGGTTCCAATTCCTGTAGTCTGGAGCAACACAGAATATGTTCATTTGTTTTTCTGTCGACTTTTTTTTTTTTTTTTTGGTTGCACTGTGTGGCAGGCAGGATCTTAGTTCTCCAGCAAGGGGTCATACCTATGCCCCCTGCAGTGGAAGCGTGAAGTCTTAACCACTGGACCACCAGGAAAGTCCCTATCTGTCCACTGTGACCTGCCAGACACCGTACTCAATGAAGGAAATACACTAAGGGAAAAAGAGACAAAGTCCCCACCCTAAGGGACCTCAGAGTCTGGAAGAATGACCCCAAAATAGTCCAGGCTCTCGGGACTTTTTGGGGGTCATTCAAATGCTTAAAGACAATACTCATGTTTATCCCTAACTTTCCTTTTCTCAGAAATTTTTTTAACAATTTAGCATGACAGTTCTGGTTGTCCACCTCCAGACACATTCTAAAAGTTATCCACAGAATTAAAGGCTACAACTTGAAAGAAATCCAGTCCTTCGGGAAGCACAAGACACAATGAATTTTAATGAAAGAGCAGGGTTGTTTAAAGGATAAGAGAGAATTAATGGGTAGGTCTTGGGTCAGCCAGAAAGTTCATAATAGATTTTTTGTAAGATCTTACAGAAAAACTTAGATGGACTTTCTGGTCAATCCAATACATGGCAAAAACTTAGGAAATACTTGCTTTTATTATTATCACTTATTATTATTATTCAGGTCACATTTGAAAGAATCTAGTGAAGATTCTCGGAGAAGGCAATGGCAACCCACTCCAGTACTCTCCCCTGGAAAATCCCATGGGCAGAGGACCCTGGTAGGCTGCACTCCATGGGGTCTCGAAGAGTCGGACATGACTGAGCGACTTCACTTTCACTTTTCACTTTCATGCATTGGAGAAGGAAATGGCAACCCAGTCCAGTCTTCTTGCCTGGAGAATCCCAGGGATGGCAGAACCTGGTGGGCTGCCATCTATGGAGTCACACAGAGTCAGACAAAATGAAGCGACTTAGCAGCAGCAGCAGCGAAGATTCTACTGGCTGGTTGAGAGCAAGGTTCTAGTCAATCAAAGTATATTTTATTTAATTTTAAGCAGACAAGCAAGCCCCCATGCCCTCTACCCTACTTACTGATATCAATGCAATGGAGATCATCATAGAAATTGTCCCCTGCCAAGCCTCCATGGATGAAGAGCTTTGTCCCTGCTGCCACCATCACATGACCATGTCGAGGGGATGGAGGTTTTCCATATGTCTCTGGTTGTGACCAGGTCAGGGTGTCTGGAAAAATAAATCCCATGACATCAGGTGACAAAGGTATGAAGCAAGAAAGTGAGGACTATACCTAAGCCTCACCTCCCAGCAAGAGGAGATGCACTGAACAAAGAGGGTCCTGTGGGTCATTCACTGCGACTTGCCAGCCCAACCCAGGCCTCCCTCCATCCACAACCTTTACAGTCTCTGCTGGTGTGTGTCCAGGACTGGAGAATTCACTACCTAATATGCCTACCCCTTCTTCTGGGCATTAAGGAACTACTTTGTGTTTTGAATTTAAAAAATACCTCCCTTAAGTTTCTTCAACCTAGAACTGCCCCAAAATTAAAAAGAATGAGCTTCCTTCTACTGGGACAGGCCTTCAGAGTATTCTCTTTTTCAAAACAATATCTTTAATTGATTGGCTGGAAGGGTGGGGAAAAAAAATTGACTACTTTTAAAGTTAGCAGGGCCTCCAGAAGTGGTTGTATAGGATAATGATTAGAATATAGGATTTGAAGTTAAAACTGGGTTATTTCACTGAATAATTATGTAGCCTTGCATGTGTTAATTTTCTAAGCTTTAGTTTCTGCAGCTATCAAATGAAGAGAAAGGGAGTACCCGGTAATACCTACCTCTCAGCAGCAGCAGCAGGGTTGAAGTGTGGATTAAATGAGACGATATATGTAAAGCACAGGCATAAATAAAGTACTCTGTACATGAGAGTTATGAGTGTTATCCTAACATAGCAGATGTGTCCTACCTGTTGATAACCCTTCATATCTCCAAAATTGTACATGTATAGAATTGAAAATCAATCATTTCAACATACCGGAAAAGTCTTAAAGGAGTGCTACAAAAATTTTCTTAGACAAAAGCCTGCCAAACAACTTTTCTCTGAATTACCACTTGCGACAGGCCTGAAGGTTGTTCACAGAGCCCTCAGTGTTCCAAGGAATACAATTTGAAATAACCGGAGAAAGTTGATGCATATGCATATGTAAGTGGTAAGTATGTTTACCACAGTATTGTTTATATTAATAATTAGGGAGAACTGGAAATAGCCCCTAAGTCCATTAACAGGTGAATGAGTGAGTTATTGCTACAGTCATAGTAGAATATTACGTGCTCATTAAAAACAATGAGAAAACTTTGTGATTACAGAGGAAATGCTTAAGTGAAAAATATAAGACACAAATAGCACATCTAGAATTATCTCTTCTATTTAAAAAAAAAAGGACCATAATTGCACTGAAATGTTAACAATTTGGAGGTTATAAAATTATATATACACACACACACATATATAGGCACATATATATGTACATATATTTTTCTCTTACAGTTTTATGTATTCAAAGCCAATATTTTTTTAAAACTGCTTTAAAAGAATCAGAGTCCATTTTTTCTGCAAAAATTCATATTGTGACATGTCTTAATTTTTAATTTAAACTTATAAGTTTTCAGTTTTGCTTATTGCCTTTTCTCAAAAAAGGTGCAAAGACACACAGGAAAATTATTTTTGTCACATGATATTTGTAAAGTGTTATTCCTAAATGCCCACTACTAAAAGAAAGAAATGCAAATAAACACCACTTAGACAAAAGATTGGCAAGAGCTCTCACAATATTAAATATTCATACCATTTTGATCTAGTGATTCTACTCCCCAGCATCTATTCCACATTAAATGTTGTGTGTGCTGTGCTAAGTCACTTCAGTCATATCTGACTCTTTACGACCCTATGGACAGTAGCCCGCCAGGCTCCTCTGTCCATGGGATTCTCCAGGCGTGAATACTGGAGTGGATTACCATGCCCTCCTCTAGGGGATCCTCCTAACCCAAAGATCGAACCTGCATCTCTTGTATCTCCTGCATTGGCAGGTGTGTTCTCTACCATTAGCCCACCTGGGAAGGCCCAGACGTTGTAACATGTACATAAATTAATGTATATATTCACTGTAACACTGTCAATCTATAGGAAAAAAAAAGTCAATCTATAGGAAAATGACTGAATGAATAATGGATGCCCACAGAAAGATACGTTTTGCAAGAAAATTGTTGGCTTAGGAGAGATCCATGATGTGTGATTAAATGAAGGAATAATAATAATACAGTGAAAATTCATTAGGTGTTTCCTGTGTCAGAACTGCTATACACTGTATCACATTATCTCATTTAATCTTTCCAATTCTTTGTGTTAGGCACTATTACTATCTCCATTTTACAGCAAACTAAGGCCTAGAGAGATTAAGAAATTAGTCTAAAGTGATACAGAAGGTAGATGTCAGATCTGGTTCCAAGTCCACTTCCTGTGGTTTCAAAGTTTATGCTTTCAACTAAGATTTACCCTCGCGTGCATGCGTGTTCAGTCGCTCAGTTGTATTTGACTCTTTGTGACCCTATGGACTGTAGCCCGCCAGGCTCCTCTGTCCATGGGATTCTCCAGGCAAGAATACTTGCGTGGACTGCCATTTCCTCCTCTAGGGGATCTTCCCAATCTAGGGACTGAACCCGAGTCTCCTGCATTGCAGGTGGATTCTTTACCACTGAGCCATCAGGGAAGCCCCCAAGATCTACCCTTAGACCCATAAAACTAAGAGGCAGAACAGTATTTATAATTAGTATTTTCATGTGTGTGTTTTAAGTTTTCATATAATTTCAAAGTCCATAGAAAATTCGTAGGTGTTCACATATACATGTGCATCTGATTTATAAATGCACATAAAAATCCGAAAGTTAGACTATTAGGAATAGCTAACAGTATTTACCTCTGTCTGGGCAGTAGGAAGGAAAGGCCTAAGGGGAAACTTTTTTCTTTCTTGCTTGATAAACTATACTGTCTACATTTTTATAATTGATCTGTTATTCTTCTTTAAATGCAATTTTTACTCTGGGTAGAAGATACAGCTAAGAGATATACTGAAGAAGTCTAGAATTGAGACCCACAGCCAGGTTGTCATTTTCTAATTTGTTTCCTGCATCAGGTAAGCTGCAGGCCAGGGCAGCCCCGACCAGGTAAGTGGTGGGCGCAGGGATCTCCCACCCCATCCATACTTGCATCAAACACATGAAGCTGCACATCCGGCACTGGCTGAGCACCTCTCTCTCCACCCCCGAAGACATACAGCTGGTCTCCAATGGCTGCCGATGATGTGTGGAATGTTCTCGGGGACGGCGGTGGGCCGGTCACCTCTGGGGTGGTCCAAGTCCTGGTATCTGGTTCGGAGAGAAGGTAGGCATCTAAATCCCCAGGCTGAGGGCCTCAGACATTGACTCTGGGGCTAGGCAGGGTCACTTGGCAAACCCCAATTCCCAAGAGGGACAGAGTAGGTCTAGGCAGAGATCTCCCGTCATCAAATTCAAGGAGGGGTAAGGGGCAATACTCAGAATGTGTTCAGATAGACCCAAATTCCCACGAATGAAAAGCCACAGGTACAATTAAGGAGGACAGTTTGTTTTCGGAGGCCTTAAAATCCTTCTGCACCCTATTCCCCTTTGTTGACTATCCTGCGCTGTGCCCACCCAGAGGAGCCCAACAGTGAGCAAACTCATTCCCACTGGATGCAAGAAACCAGACGTGCCAAGTTTCTCAGGATATGTGGCCATTAAAAAAAAGTGGACAATATCATTACAGTCTTAGCAGTGGTAGCAGTAGTAGTAATTGTCCCTACTAAACACTATGTGCCAAATAAATATTTCTTCCCACATTTTACAGACAAGGAATTGAAGCAGAGACAGATTAAGTCACTCATTTAAGGTGACATGACCAGTAAATGGCTGAGTTGGGATTCAAATTCAATTTCAATGTCAAGATCTATGTATATTCCACTCTTCTGACTTGAGAATGAAGTTCTGCCACCTGGGCAGGTGAACAGAAGCTCACTTTTTTTTCCAAAAGGAAGCACACATTTTACAGAAACACAAGCAGTAACCAAGCACCTTCCGTGGGCAGAATCATTGCCCTGAGCACCCCACCATCTCCTTATCCTCAGGTAATCCTGGGAGCAGGTAGAAAGTATCCCCACTTGGTAAATGAGGGAACTGAAGCTCAGAAAGTTTAAATCCTTTCCCCCAAGTCACAGTGTTGGTGAGCAGTAGGGCAGGGCTCTGAACACAGATCTATCAAAACACCCATAGTCATTCCACTACTTCTTTCTTTCTTTCTTCCTTCCTTCCTTCCTTTCTGCTATGCTGCATGGCCTGTGGGATTTTAGTTCCCTGACCAGGGGTTAAAACCAAGCCCACAGCAGTGAAAACTCCAAGTCTTAACCACTGGACCATCAGGGAATTCCCAGGAATTATTTCTTGACTAGGAAATTCTGTGTCTTGTGTAAAGGTCTTCATTCAATATACAAAGTCGCACATGAAGCATTTGTAGTATGTGTGGGACTCAAAACATGAACCCGGAGACCAAACAAATCTCAGCCTATATCCAAAGCATAATGGGGACTTCCCATACAGTCCAGTGGTTAAGACTCCTGGCTTCCACTGCAGGTGTCTTGGGTTCGATCCCTGGTTGGTGAACTAATATCCCACAAACTTCATAGCCAAAAAAAGCAGACAACAAAAACAAAAAACTAAAATAACATAGCATAATGTAATTTCCTCTATAACTACAGATCTTGGGGAGCTTTTAGATCTTAGGGGGAGTTAGAAAGCACACAACCTTCAGAGTAAAAAAAAACAGAACAAAACAGAGGAATTATGGTACTGTCATAAAATTGAGATTGTGTGGCTGCCAAGTCAAATGCTAGCACAAATAATCAGAAAGGAGTCCTAAGACTGAGGAACTTGCCTTCGTAACACAAGAAATTAATGATTCACTGACATCATTCATATTTCTTGGTCATGGTGTCAAACTATACTTTTTAGGAGAGGAAAGGATCTGGTGGAAAGTCAATTTCTTTGACAGAAGCTTTCCAAATTCTCACTGTATTTTATTTAAAATAGATGCCATCACTGAAAAATTGAGAGGTCAGGGTTCTGGAACTGATTTCCATCTGTCAAACCACAGCTACATCAACCACAATAATTACTGAATGTTAACTATGAGCCAGACGTGAGTTAATTCTTGCCAAACCTAACAAGATAGAAATTATTATTGTCCCAGAATAACAAAGAAGACCAACTGTTATATAAGTAAACCTCTCATTTATAGAGGTAACCAGGCAAGATCTGATTGTTACATGAAAAATGTCCAGGTTACTAGTGATGAACAAACTGCATGTTTAAACAATTAGATACAATCGTTTGTTTTTTTTACTTTTGCCCATCAAATTAGCAGTGCTTAAAAATGATAAATTCAGTGCCAGTCAGGAGTGAAACAAGAACTATTAAACACAATTAGAGAAAGGATAAGTTGAAAAAATCTGGAGATGGAGTTCCCTGGTGGCCTAGTGGTTAGGATTCTGGGCTTTCACTCTTGGGCCCAGGTTCAATCCTGGGTCAGGAAACTGAGATTGCACAAACTGTGCAATCTGGCCAAAAAAGAAAATTGAAAAAAGCCTTCCTGGAGAACAATTTGATACCATGTACTAAAAGCTTTGAAGTTTAAAAAAAAAAAAAGCTTAAAGTCCAGGGTTTTATCTAGTTCTTTTATTTCTGGACATGAATTCTAAGGCAATAATTTGAAATACATTCAATGACTTCTGAACAAAGATATTCACTACTTTGTTATTTATAATGGTAAAAATCTGAAGACAACCTACATGTTAAAAAAAAACACAGAAGAATTATGGTATTATCATAAAATTGAGTGTTATGCAGCCATTAAAAATGATTTTAGCAAAGTTTTGTTGATAGGGAATCATTTCTGTGCTAATTATGAAATTAAAAAGACACAATAAGTGTAATGGTGAAATACAAAGATCTCAGGTTTACAAAAATGCAGAGAAAAGACAGAACGGAAGTACACAGAACTGTTATTAATAGCCTTAATATCATAGGATTGTGGATGGCTCTTGTCTACTTATTTACACTTTTAAAATATTTTTCAATGCATATTGAAAAATTTATAAAGAGAAAAACAACAGAAATTATTTCTAACTGACAGAAAGTCAGGTCCACCCCCATGGGTGGTTCAGCAACATCCTTGCAGCAGTGATGTCCCCAAACTGCTTCCTCTGTGACAAAACTGCCAGTGAGACAAGTCAGGAACTTTGTACTTTTTGGTTAAAAAAAACATACTAAGAGGATCTCAATCAGGGTTTCTTAACTTTGGTACTATTGACATTTTAGACCAGATAATTCTTTACTGTGAGAGGCTGCCCTATGCTTTACAGCAGGGGTCCTCAACCTCCAGGATCTAATGCCTGATGATCTGAGGTGGAGCCGATGTAATAATAATAGAAATAAAGTGACAAAAAATGTAATGAGTTTGAATCATCCCCAAACCATAACCCCACCCTGCTCCCACCCCTGTCCACGGAAAATTTGTCTTCCATGAAACTAGTCCCTGGTGCCAAAAAGGTTGGGGACCACTGCATTACAGGATGTATGGTAGCATCTCTGGCCTCCACCCATTAGATGCCCTGCCCCGAGGTGTCACATGCCAAGTGTCCCCTGGGGGGCACAATCACCCCCATTCGAGACCTCTGACAAAGGTGACTTGGATTCAAGGGTCTGATTCCCTGATGACTTTAGGAAAGTCACTCTCCATTGCTAGACCAGGTTGCCCACTTGACATAACTGTTCTCTGAAGTCTCTTTCAGCTTTGACTTTTCAGAAGTTGATAATCTGTGCCACTTAGGAGGAAAACAAAATATCATTTATGATTTTCAGATTCTGTTAGAAGTGACAATTTATTTTTCTATGAGGTCAGCAAGGGTTAAATGGATTAGTCAGTAAAATCCAAACGGGACTTTGGTACAGGAATTGAAATTGGATTTACTTATTCATTTTGGTAAATAAAATAACCATCAGTTACTTACCAGGATTCAGAACTTGCAGGCAGTTTCGATTTCCTGACTGGTCGGCCCCTCCAAACACCCAGATGCTGTGAGGTGTGCAGGAGGGCACGAAGCTGGCGTGCTCGTACCGGGGCAGGAGGCTCTTGGAGGTGGCTAAACCCCACTGGTGGGTTCCTAGAAAACATTTCACCCAGTTCCTAGATTGGGGCTGCCAGTGGTTTATACTGGCTGACAAACTTGGGGGAGGGTGAAAAACAAAAAAGGGGTTAAAAGTATAAGCGAACAACCAGCAGATCACTTAAAGGGAATGTGGTCAACCTCCAGAACATTTTACATCAGACACTTTGGGGGCTGTCGGCCTGTCCATAAATCCTCTTTTATGGGACCTGCCCCATCTCCCTGTCCCAGGGATAGATCCCAGGAAACTTGATTGTACTACACCTTGACTTCCTAACTTTAGCTGATAGGGTCAAAGGTAGTCATTGGACCCAAAATGACCCCATCAGAGCCTCTCCCCCAAGAATCTGGAATTCAAATAGATTTCTGGGTTTGGGTACCCATCTTCTGCCACATGTGGATAAGCAGAGAAAGCCACAGTGTGGGGAAGAGAAGAATAAAACATCTACATAAAGGAGCAGAACCCCCCAGAGACTCCTCTGGTGTCCAGTGATTGGTATTCTGAGCTCCCAATGCAGAAGGCTTGGGTTCGATCCCTAGTTGGGGAACTAGATCCCACATGCCATAGCTGAGTTTGCATGCCGCAACTAACTTATTTCCCCTGTATCCCTGCTGAGAGTAAGGGAGAAAACAGGCAGTTTTTGACAGCTTTCCAAGTCCTGCCTCCACTCTCTCCTGAGGCTAGGCCAAATTCCCTGCCCATGGATTCTCTCTCTCTTGGGTTTTTAATTTTTTTGGTTGGTGAAGAGAGTTTCTTTTACCTCTAGGTAAAGGACTTCTGGCTAAAACAATTTCACAGCCTATTAATACCTAACTTCTTAGTGATTTTAATTAGTAAACCATTCACATAGGGCCTTCACAGGCACTGTCTTGTTAGATCATTACAAGTGCCAAGTGAAGCAAGTTATTCTGGGACACTGAGCCCCAGATGGTTTAGGTGGTTTAGCCAGAGTCACAAAGGTAGTAACAAGTCACAACAGAATTGTAACTGTACTAGACGGTAAACTTCCTCCTGAGAGATTAAAGAGATTTCATTTACCTTTGAAATCCTAGTACAGTGTGTAGAAATTCAAATGCCCACAGAGGATTGGAGCAAATTGGAGAATGAGAGCCCCAGTGATACGTGGTAGCTCAGGTGCAAAAAATTGTCACTGAGGGAGGTGGGAGGGGGGATCGGGATGGGGAATACATGTAAATCCATGGTTGATTCATGTCAATGTATGACAAAGACCACTACAATACTGTAAAGTAATTAGCCTCCAACTAATAAAAATAAATGAAAGAAAAAAAATTGTCACCATGCAGATATCCGGGCCTACTGATGTCGGATCTTCCAAGACTACAACAGAGGCCAAACAGCTTCAAGTTTTACAAGTAGACTCCTGCATATGTGGTTGGTACACAACTAAGATCAAAACAATAACAGCCATGTGACATGAACCTAATAAAACATGTTAACAACACGTTTTTGAACTGTGGTTCTGGAGAAGACTCTGGAGAGTCCCTTGGACTGCAAGGAGATCAAACCAGTCAATCCTAAAGGAGATCAACCTTGAACATTCATTGGAAGGACTGATGCTGAAATCGAAGCTCCAGTACTTTGGCCACCTGATGCAAAGAGCTGACTCAATGGAAAAGACCCTGATACTGGGAAAGACTGAGGGCAGGAAGAGAAAGAAGCGACAGAGGATGAGATGGTTGGATGGCATCATCAACTTAACAACATGAGACTGAACAAACTCTGGGAGATGGTGAAGGACAGGGAAGCCTGGCGTGCTGCAGTCCATGGGGTCACAAAGAGTCGGACACGACTGAGCAACTGAACAACACCACACCAGTTTTCTTTTGCCATTGTGTGGTACACAGTAGTCACTTGTTAGTTCATTCATTCATCTGAGTACTTATAAAGCACCTACTCTATGCCAGGTGCCAGGATAATGGCTGGGGATTGCAAGGAGAAGTAATATAACCGTGGTGAGAGTTCTCCGATGGCCTAGAGGTTAGCGTTCGACGCTTTCACTGTGGTGAGCCAGGTTCAATAAGCTACATGGCATGGCAAAAAAAAGAAAAAAATATATATATATACTTATAACCATGTTCCCTGTTTCCAAGGAGCTTATACTTTGGTAGGGAAGATAAACAGGAAAACAATCCCATGTGAACAGGGTCGTGAAGAGGGATGAAGATGGGAAAGTACAGGATGCTATGGAAACACAGAGAGTGACTGTGTCATTGTCACTTACGTTAGGAAATATATATTCGGCCTTCATCTGTTCTAGGCACAGAGCTCTGAAAATCTTTGTGATGACCCAAGTAATAAGACTGGTAAGTGTCTTTTGTTATTGATAACAAACCCCCTGTTAACCACACCTGAGTTTATGGGGGTTTTTTGGCCACACCATGAGGCATGTGGAATCTTATTTCCCATACCAGAGATCCAACCCACTCCCCCTGCACTGGAAGTACGAAGTCTTAACCACTGGATCACCAGGGAAGTCCCTGAGTTTACGTTAATTAGGTGATTTTTGGAAAGCACCTAAAGATGGGGGCTGGTTGCCAGGGGAAGAAAGTGTGAGACTACAGGGTTAGAACTTTCAGCCCCAGACAACCCCCACTGCCAGCTCTGGGCAGAGGAGAGGGATGGAGGTTGACAGTCACCAATGGCCATAATGTAATCAATTACTCCTCCAGAAAAAAGGCAGGGTTCAGAGAGTTTCCAGGTTGGTGAATACATGGAAGTGTTGGAAAGGCAGGGCACCTCGATGGGACACAGGAGTGCCTTTCCCCACATATTTTGCTCTAAACATCTCTTCTGTCTGGCTGTTTTCCTGAGCTTGGTGGCCTCTTGAGGAAATTAACCGGAAATTAATGGAAGCCGAGGAGGATGTCAGGGGACCCTCCCATTTAAAGGAGTTGGTCAGAACCACCACTGGCCTTGCGACTGGCATCTGAAGGGGAGCAGGGAGAGTCTCATGGGTCTGAGCCCTTCACCTGTGGGCTTGGAGTCTAACTCCAGGTAGAACTGAGCTGAGTCATAGGACATCCAGCTGGTGTTGCACAATTATCTGCTGTGGGGAAAAAATCCCCACACATTTGTCAGTCAGAAGGGAAGAATTGAAGATGTGTCAAGAGGCGGCACGGGAGTAGAGAAGAAAAACAGAAGAGTCACCCCTCTGCGGTACCCTAACCCTAACCCTAACCCTAACCCTTAGGTACTTTGCAGTACCTAAACTAGTCCAGACGTACCAGGGCAAGCTTCCTAATGAAGTGACTTTTCTTTTATTCATCTTTGTTTATTTATGTACTTTGGCCGTTCCATGCTGGCATGTGAGATCTTAGTTCCCTGACCAGAGATCAAATCCATGCTCCGTGCATTAGGAGAGCAGAATCTTAACCACCAGGGAAGTCCCTGGAAGTAACATTTAACCTGGGGTCTGAAAGATGGAGAGTTCAAGGAACTGAAGGATATTCAGTGGAGCAAATGTGGATTTTGGAGAGCCAAGAGACAAAGCTGGGGAAGGCTTGAAACTGGAGAGGGACATAATCAGACTTGTATTTTATAAAATACTCACCTGAGTATCGAAAATGCACTGTACAGGGGGTAAGTTTGGAAGCAGGCAGATCAGTAAGAAGGCTGTTGTAAGAGTGCAGCTGAGAGATACTAAGGTTTGGACCACAGTAGTAGCAATGCAAATGGAAAGACATGGATGAAAATAGAGATATTTAGGATTTGATGACGTAGATGTAAGAGGTGAGGGAATCAGTATCTCCTAGAGAAACATCTGATAAATGAGTGGCTGGCTGCCCAGGGCTCCAAATGGACTCTTTCCTAAATCAAGGGGGGCTTAATTTGGTAGATATATTCCTGGAGTCTGTTGTGTCTTTAGGGACTTCTCAGTGATATTCAGTGAACTGAAATGGACTGGAATGGGTGAATTCAACTCAGATGACCATTATATGTACTACTGTGGGCAAGAATCCCTTAGAAGCAATGCAGTAGCCCTCATGGTCAGTAAAAGACTCCAAAATGCAGTGCTTGGATGCAATCTCAAAACCAACACAATTATCTCTGTTCGTTTTCAAGGCAAACCATTCAATATCACAGTAATCCAAGTCTAGGCCCCAACCAGTAATGCCAAAGAAGCTGAAGTTGAATGGTTTTATGAAGACCTACAAGACCTTCTAGAACTAACACCCAAAGAAGATGTCCTTTTCATTATAGGGGACTGGAATGCAAAAGTAGGAAGTCAAGAGATACCTGGAGTAACAGGCAAATTTGGCCTTGGAGTACAAAATGAAGCAGGGCAAAGGCTAACAGAGTTTTGCCAAGAGAACACACTGGTCATAGCAAACACCCTCTTCCAACAACACAAGAGAAAACTCTACACATGGACATCACCAGATGGTCAATACCGAAATCAGATTGATTATATTCTTTGCAGTCAAAGATGGAGAAGCTCTATACAGTCAGCAAAAACAAGACGGGGAGCTGACTGTGACTCAGATCATGAACTCCTATTGCCAAATTCAGACTTAAATTGAAGAAAGTATGGAAAACCACTAGACCATTCAGGTATGACCTAAATCAAATCCCTTACGATTATACAGTGGAAGTGACAAATAGATTCAAGGGATTAGATCTGATAGAGTGCCTGAAGAACCCTGGATGGAGGTTCATGACATTGTACAGGAGGCAATGATCAAGACCATCCCCAAGAAAAAGAAATGCAAAAAGGTAAAATGGTTGAGGAAGCCTTACAAATAGTTGAGAAAAGAATAGAAGCTCTAAAAAAAAAAAAAAAAAAAGAATAGAAGCTAAAGGCAAAGGAGAAAAGGAAAGATAAACCCATTTGAATGCAGCGTTCCAAAGAATAGCAAGGAGATATAAGAAAGCCTTCCTCAGTGATCAATGCAAAGAAATAGAGGAAAACAACAGAATGAGAAAGACGAGATCTTTTCAAGAAAATTAGAGACACCAAGGGAACATTTCATGCAAAGATGGGCACAATAAAGGACAGAAATGGTTTGGACATAACAGAAGCAGAAGATATTAAGAAGAGGTGGCAACCATATACAGAAGAACTATACAAAAAAGATCTTCATAACCCAGATAACCACGATGGTGTGATCACTCATCTAGAGCCAGACATCCTGGAATGCGAAGTCAAGTGGGTCTTAGCAAGCATCCTTATGAACAAAGCTAGTGGAAGTGATAGAATTACAGTTGAGCTACTGCAAGTCCTAAAAGATGATGCTGTTAAAGTGATGCACTCAACATGCTAGCAAATTTGGAAACTCAGCAGTGGCCACAAGACTGGAAAAGGTCAGTTTTCATTCCAATTCCAAAAAAAGGCAATGTCAAAGAATGTTCAAACTACCGCACAATTGCAGTCATCTCACACGCTAGTAAAGTAATGCTCAAAATTCTCCAAGCCAGGCTTCAACAGTATGTGAACCCTGAACTTCTTCGAGCTGGATTTCAGAAAAGGCAGAGGAACCAGAGATCAAACTGCCAACATCCTTTGGATCATCGAAAAAGCAAAAGAGTTCCAGAAAAACATCTACTTCAGCTTTATTGACTACGCCAAAGCCTTTGACAGTGTGGATCACAGCAAACTGTGGAAAATTCTAAGAGATGGGAATACCAGACCACCTGACCTGCCTCTTGAGAAATCTGTATGCAGGTCAAGAAGCAACAGTTAGAACTGGACATGGAACAACAGACTGGTTCCAAATAGGAAAAGGAGTACGTCAAGGCTGTATATTTTCACCCTGCTTATATAACTTACATGCAGAGTACATCACGCAAAATGCTGGGCTGGATGAAGCACAAGCTGGATTCAAGATTGTCTGGAGAAATATCAATAACCTCGGATATGAAGATGACACCACCTTTATGGCAGAAAGCAAAGAAGAACTAAAGAGCCTCTTAATGAAAGTGAAAGAGGTGAGTCAAAAAGCTGGCTTAAAACTCAACATTCAAAAAATGAAGATCATGGTATCTGGTCCCATCACTTCATGGCAAATAGATGGGGAAACAATGGAAACAGTGACAGACTTTATTTTGGGGGGCTCCAAAATCACTGCAGATGGTGTCTGCAGCCATGAAATTAAAAGATGCTTGCACCTTGGAAGAAAAGCTATGACCAACCTAAACAGCATACTAAAACGCAGAGACATTACTTTACCAACAAAGGTCCATCTAGTCAAAGCTATGATTTTTCCAGTAGTCATGTATGGATATCAGATTTGGACAATAAAGAAAGCTGAGTGCAGAAGAATTGATGTTTTTGGAAATGTGGTGTTGAAGAAGACTCTTGAGAGTCCCTTGGACTGCAAGGGGATCAAACCAGTCCATCTTAAAGGAAATCAGTCCTGAATATTCATTGGAAGGATTGATGCTGAAGCTGAAACTCCAATACTTTGGCCACCTAATGCAAAGAACTGACTCATTTGAAAAGACCCTGATGCTGGGAAAGATTGAAGGCAGGAGGAGAAGGGGACGACAAAGGATGAGATGGTTGGATGGCATCACCAACTTGATAGACATGAGTTTGAGTAAGCTCTGGGAGCTCACACATAGCAATCTCCCACTGGTTACCTATTTTATATATGGTAATGTATATGTTTGAACTAATATTCTTAGGAATGATCACAGCCAGCAGCACACTGCTCTTTGGTCAAAGGGCACATGCTCTGCAGCTTCTGGTTTTTTTTAACCATGCCACATGGCACGGTATCCTTGTTCCCCAACCAGGGATGAAATACATCTTCCCTGCAGTGGAAGCGTGGAGTCCCAACCACTGGACTGCCAGGGAAGTCCCCTCCACTGCTGGTCTTACCCAGATCTATGGTGTGCACATCTGAGAAGCTTCTGTTTGGATCTGCTCCCCCAACAATGAAGACCATCCCTCTCTCAGCGTCACCAACAGGGGGTAAATATGAGCAGCTGTGACCAACCCGTGCACAGGGGCTGTCTCCAACTGGGGTCAGGGTGTACCTGCCAAAGGAAGATATGTTCAGGAGGCCTGAGCAGAGAATAAATGCAGCAGTGTATTCTTTGCACTCCTCATGGAACAGGCACCAGAGAGAAGGGTCTTATACACACACAGACTTTTAAAATAATACCTAGCAAAGCAGCATTTTTCTGATTAAAAACAGTACCTTCCCTTTGCACATAACCTTTGACTTTTTATTTCTGTCCCTGCTTTCATCTCACATTAACCTACTGCGGATGCCCTGGACTAGTAATTGTCCCCATGTGGTAGAGGTGGAAACTGATACACAGAAATGTTCAATGGTATGTCCTGGCACAAGATGGTACTCATGAGCACGGCTTGCCAATTCAGACAGATCTAGTTCAGGTCCCAGTTCACATGCTTTCTCCAGGTATGCCCTTTTAGAAGTTACTTAATCTTTCTGAACCTTAGTTTCCTCATTTGTAAAATGAAGACGGCAATAAGTATACCTGTGAAGAATGAGATGCACTCTTGTTACATGGCAGGGAAGGACTCAGTAAATGATGGCCAGAACTTTATGTATAATCATGTGAGAACCAACAGCACCAAAGCTCCCACCACTAGCCAGCGATGCTTCCCTCTGCCAAGTAATATTCTCCATCCTTCATTGAATTTTAAGAGATTTTCCAGATTATTCATAACCCTTGACCTGATGGAAGCCAAAATTAGCTCTTTGAAAAATCAAATACAGGATCCATTCATTCCGCTCTGTAAAGTTATTCTGAATGCTGACAGGAAGCACACTTCAACCTTTCTGGTTGAAAAAGAAAATTCTGTAGCTGTTTTTCTGGCATTTGGGACTCTTGGCTCTTCCCTCCTTCTCGTACCTTTCTCCTGACCTGGCTTCCCCACACTCATTCCTTTTGGTTCTCTATCCACCTGTCTGGCTGCACTTTCTGTTTCCTTTTCTGACTCCTTTCCCTCCAGCTTTCTTCCAACCCCCATGGATTCCCTTTGTCTTAGTCTAGGTTTACTTACCTGATCAATTTTATATGTACTGATGGCTTCAATTACCACCCATCTACATGTTCATCAGTGATTTCAAAATCTGTTTCTTTTCCAGATCTCTCTTTTGATGTCCAGATTCACGTATCACATTACTGCCCAAATGACTGCTAACCATGTACCACGCCTACTGACTGCTAACTTTGCTACAACCCTGATTTCACTAAACTTGCACAAAACCCCTTTGAGGACAGTAATGTTATCATCTGAGTTTTACAGCTGTGGACCTGAGGCTTAGAAAGGTTAAATAACTTATTCAAGGGCACACAGCCCTCCCCCTACATGGTGAATAAAACAAGAGAAGTCCCTGCCTTCATAGCCCTGTCAGACTAGCTGGGAAGAAAAACACTAAACAAATAATTTCACAAATAACCACTTCATTTCAATTGCGCTACAAAGGAGAACAGGATATATAGTATGAGGACATATCACAGGGGGTCCCTACCCTGTAAGGAGAGTTGGGTGGGGGCAAGGGTGGTCCCAGAAGACTTCCTGAAGAAGCCCCATTTTAACTGAGATCTGAAGTATGAGTAGAAGTTATTAATAGTTGGGCAAAGAAAGGGACAACAGGTGGGAGGAAAGGGTGATCCAGGGAGAGGGACCAGCTTGTACAGTCCCTCAGTGGGACAGTGCAGACCACGTTAAAGGAAGAGAAAGAGAACAAAGTGTGAGCAGGGGTCGTAAAGCTGGAGAGGTAGGTAGGGACAGATTATGCAGGGCCCAGTGGGCCATTTTAAGGACTCCGGTTTCTATCCTAAGACCAACACAGAGGAACAAAAGGCTTTTAATCCAGAGAATGCCATGCTCAGATTTATGATGGGTAGAGAGCAAAAGTGGACACAAAGAAGGCAGATCAAAGGCTCTCCTCCAAGGTCCTGCAGAAGCACTGCCTCCTCTCTACAGCCCTCTGTGAGCCTTGTTTCAGCACTGATCACTTTTAATCACCATCACCAGGTTAGTCTGCAGCACCCCCTACACGGAGACTATCCACCTTTGTACCTTCAGCACCTACACTGTAACTGCCCCTGTCAGGCCAATGTTAGTTGTTGAATGAAAGGTGGGTTGAACAAGCATTCAAGAAACAGTGAAGCCAGTTTAATCTAATTTCCTGAAAACCTTAAAAAATGAGTCAGCGCTTGGGGGAAGACACAGAGCTGGAGCTGACGATGCCAGATGGTCAATGTCTTACTCGTCTTGGTAAATGGATTCTAATAAAATCAACATCTGCTCTGTGATAATTATTGCCCCACTACCTTTCCTCTGAAGACCTTCTCAGGCAGTTTGAGTCTAATTACCAGAAACTACAGACAGTTTCATCTCTACCCTTTCTTATAGATGATCAAATATATTAGTAAACTACTTATAAATGAAACAAAAACTCATGTGTTTCTCTGTCTGAATCCTTCCTTACAGACCATGTTTCTTTCCTGGGCTTGTCTCCAGGCTCCAAGACTGGCAGCTGCTTCATGATGTCCTATGCATAAGACAGAAAGGCACTCTTTAGACATTGACGATTATCTTCTACCTAACACACAGAGATTACTTCCCATTTTAAAAAATTTCCTATTGATATACTCATTTCTAGGGCCTGATCTGAATAAGCACTACCACATTTTGATAAAAACTTACATTTGATAAAAACTTACACTATGCTGAGTTTTATGTAAGCAACAATAACACAACTTTCTTAATCCAATCAGATTTTTTTTTGCTTGAAGTTTTCTGTGTCTCTGGTTTTCATGGGGAAAGGGCATATATCAAAATAATTTTGGAGGGCATAAGGTATTTATATTTATCAAAAGATAAAACACTTTAAAAAGCTGAGAAATACCAAACTCTAGGATAACTCTTGGCCCCAGCATGACATTCAAAGCCTTCTGGTCTCAACCTCCTTTTCAGGAACTCAAGTCTACAATTTCTTGCTTTATTGAGCTGTTCTTACTACATTTGTTCCTCTGAAATGTCAAGCCCTTTCATAATTTGCATCTTATGCTGCTTCCCTTGCCTGAAATGTCCCTTCCCTTCTGGCAAACTTCTAGTTAACCTCCACATTCCAGTTCAACTGTCCCATCCTTAGTGAAACCGCCCCTTATTTGTTGTTTTCCTCACATTCTCAAGCTATTCTCCATCCGAAGTTATCCGTTAAGCTATCGTAATTGCAGGGTCATCCTGAATGTAATTATCTATTTAAAAGTTTCTAGACTAGATGCTAGACTAAATTCCAAGGGAGCTGGGCCTCTCCGATGCATTCAGAGAACCAACTAGTGGGCCCCGTGTAGAGCAGAAGTGAGGGATGAGTGAATGATGAAAGAAAATAGATAACATTTCCGGGAGGTGAATGGATAAATCCAACCTTCAGCCTAAGCCACTAACTGCTGTTCCCCAAGCCCAGAGCTAAAGAGGGGTAAACTGCACCTGGCCTGGGACCTCCCGCAGCAGCCCCTGCCCGTCCCATCCCCCAGTCCCAATCCCCGCGTGGCAGCGCTAAGCGATAGGAAACAGGGTCAGGAGAGAACCGTCAGTGTGGCTGGGCCGGAGCCTGAGGAGGTCTACCCGGCGTTTTCTACCCGGCCTATCTCCATTCCCCTAAAAGATGCAGCCGCCCCCGCCCGGGATCTCTTCAAACGGGGGTCCCGGAGCACCCCGATTCAGCTCCGGACCGTATTACCTGCGGCGGTTTGGGCCAGTCCCGGGCCGTGGCTCCGCCCCAGTGGAGGCGGGTCTTAGACCTTCGCCCCTCCTCCAGGCCCCGGAAGAGCGCGGCGGCCAACTGCTCCCAGCCGAGAGGGAGGACCCAGGGCGCCCCCTTGGAAGGGAGCGGGAGGGCTCCTGGTGTCTGAGGTGAAGACCTGCTTGTGTATTTCTCCAGAGCTGAACTGGCCAGGTCTTCCTGCGGGCCCTACCTCCCCAGCGGAGTAAATAAGGCACGGCTACTTGGAAACGACTTTCAAGCGAAACGCCAGGGGTTGGGCATCTATTTAGGTGACCCAAATCCCCGTGGGTTATCTTAAAGGAGCTAGGATATTTTCATTTCCAGCGATTGTTAGAAATGGTTTCTGAAAGGGAGAGTTGAGGGTGCTTTCCTGGGTGTAAATTTCTCTGCGCGGTCTTTAGGCCAGTTCAAGCTTTGGCACTTTAAAAAGCTGACTCATTCCACAATTAGCATTTGTAACTATGGCAGGCATTATGCTGAACCTGCAAGAAGATCAAACCGTCGATCCTAAAGGAAATCAACCCTGAATATTCATTGGAAGGACCGATGCAGAAGTTGAAGCTGGAATACTTGGGACACCAACTCATTGGAAAAGACCCTACTCATTGGAAAAGACCCTGATTCTGGGAAAGATTGAGGGCAGGAGGAGAAGGGGAGGACAGAGGATGAGATGGTTGGATGGCATCATTGACTCAATGGACATGAGTTTGAGTAAGCTCTGGGAGTTCGTGATGGACAGAGAAGCCTGGCTTGCTGCAGTCCATGGGGTTGCAAATGAGCATCTGAACGACAGCAATGCTGAACCAGGCAAACTTGTCCCCTGGCCTCCTGGAGTTTACAGTCTTAACTACAGAGAGACAGAAGGAAGGAGGGAGGGAGATGAAACAGAAAAACCAGTAACTAGGTCCATTGGTAAAAAGTGCAAGGAACAAAAAGTTCATCAAGAAGAGTATCTATTCTCGTGGAAGTTACTCTTATTTGGGCGCCAGTGTCACCGTCTGTAAAATGGAGCTAATAAGGTTTCTGCCACAAGCCTATGGTGAGGAATGCACGAGCTAATGTTTATAAAGTGCTTAGTGCCCGGTGACTGACGCAGAGCTGGTTGTTCAGGGTTTAGCAGCTGAGTCGTGTCTGACTTTGCCTCCCTGTAACTGCAGAATGGCAGGCCTCCCTGTCCTGCACCATCTCCCAGAGTTTGTTCAAACTCATGTCCATTGTGTCCACGATGCCATCCAACCATCTCATCCTCTGTTGCCCCCTTCTCCTCCTGTCCTTAATCTTTCCCAGTATCAGGGTCTTTTCCAATGAGTTGGCTCTTTGCATCAGATGGCCAAAATATTGGAGCTTCAGCATCAGTCCTTCCAATGAATATTCAGGGTTGATTCCTTTAGAAATGACTGGTTTGATCTCCTTGCAGTTAAAGGGACTCTGGAGTCTTCTCCAGCACCACAATTCAAAAGTGCCTGTAAAATGTAATGCTATTCCTAGCTGTAAATGAACTCTAGACACCAGTCCTGAGTTAGAAGTGTTCATCTGCATTATTGTTGGTCTCTTTCATAACCACAGGTTCCCGGTGGCTTTCCAGAAAATGCAGAGCTGGTTCAACTGTGTCTATGTTCCTGAGAAACCCACAATCAGGAGAACTGAGTTGCATCCTAGGAACTGGAAGAAACAGCTAAGGAAGGAAACCACAGGAGCTCCTGTGGTACAGAGCTTCAACTATGCTAGCAGAGTGAGAAGTGGACAGACATACTTGGGGTCACATCCAGACTCCAGTGCTGATCATCTAAACTTGGCCTTTGGCAAGTTCATTATCCCCTCTGAGGTCTAGGTTCTTCATGTCTAAAATGGAAATAGTAAATTATCTATCTCAAAGAGGGAGTAATTGAGAGGGTTTAATAGTACAGGTGAAAGACCAACTTGGTAAATCTTTTTGCTACTTGAATCTGTAACAGACATTTATTTATTTATTTACTGGCCACTCTTTGTGGTATGCAGGATCTTAGTTCCCTGACCAGGGACTGAACCGATGCCGCCTGCATTGGAAACATGGACTCTTAACCACTGGATTGCTAGGGAAGTCCTTCCAACAAAAATTTATTGACAAAACAAAATTTGCAGTCTGCAGCTCTCTCTACAGCTCACATATCTATTCCAAACTCCTAGGGCCTTTGTGAGTTCCCTTATTAATGGAAGAATTTCCGCTGACTGCTAAAGGAGTTTCCTGCTCTCCTTCAGGAAAGAAAACTAAAGGCCAGGTTGGCTCTGCCATATGTCCCTGTGCATCTAGACGGAGATTTCTGCTCACAGCTGCAAATTGCTCTGATGTTCCTTGTGTCTTTGAGAGAAATCCATTTCAAGGTGCCATGCTGGAGTTGCGCATAAACAAGAAAAATTGGAAGAGGTTTGTGGGCAAAATAGCAACCAGTTTTCTTTTTATTATTGGAGTATAACTGCTTTACAATGTTTTGTTAGTTTTTGCTGCACAACAGAGTGAATCAGCTATTAATATATGTTTACATATATCCCCTTTCTCTTGAGCCTCCCTCCCACCCTGCTACAACCAGTTTTCATTGTGGGACCTGTGCTTTCAGACTAGAAATTACATTTCAGAAAGTGTTGGAAAGAACTTTTTTTTTTTGGAAAGAACTTTTGAGATCTATTTGTAAACTGGAAGTTGAGGCCCAGAGAAGTTAAAATGACTAACCCACTGAAATGGCAGAAGCAGGAGCCTAGATCTCCTGTTTTGTGCAAGGAAGACTAAGAACATATTCCAGTCAGCAAGCTCTGTACACTATCTCTGTCGCAAACCACCCAGTGTATCTGTCAACTCTTCTAAGAACTCATCCAACAATGAGAATGTCAAGAGTGAGTTTCTCTGAATGAGGTGAGTCTGCCGGGAGGGAGCTTCTACTTGCCAGACAGTTTGGTAATGTGAGGACTGCCTCTTATTTTCACTGGAAGGGGATACCACTTGGCTTCATTACCTACCTGTTCATTGACTTATCAACAAGGGAAGCAATGAGGCTTGTGACACCTTCCTTTCAAGCACTTTTATTGTTTTAAAGATGTTCGTATCTATCTCCCTATTTTTCTCCCTTCCCAATTCTGAGAAGATACCTTGCTTTTTTTTTTTTCAGGAAGACGGAAATGTTTATTATTCATTAATCTTTTGATTGCAACTACCATAATTTTTTAGGTTTAACTTGGTAGCAAACTTGATTAATAACACTTCCAGGAGTTCACAATTTCAAGGCTAAGGTTCCGATTAAGGTAATATGGTTATCAATTTAATATAAATGAAGCTTTTTAAAAAGGGTGAAAGCAGTCTGCCTCTTATACGGAAATATAAATGATCCAGACTTTAGTCCTAGTAACGTAAGTACGCTTTAGTGCTACAACAGTTAAAGAGAAAGATCTTAAGATCAGAAGGAGCACCGCTACGTTCTTCTACAACGTGTGTGTTCTGGCCACGGCATGCTAGCGTGAGTAAGGCGGTGTGCGCAGCACGGGCGTGCAGGGTGCGGTGAGCTGCGCTGCAGGAAGGCAGGGGTGCGGGGCGGACACGGCGCGGGCCGGCTCCCCAGGCTCCCGTCAGTCATCTTCGCCTCCACGGAGCAGCAGGAGGGCTTTCTTATAGTCCCCAGACGTGTCCCCCTTAATCATGGAATACAGAGAGGTGGCAAAATTCTTCCTAAACTCCTTCCTAATGTTATACAGATCAATCTCACTTCTGGAAACCACAACTCTGATGAGGGTACGCTCATCTGTTCCAGCTCCCTTCATAGCATAGTAGAGGGTTTCTGCAAGGTAGGCAGGTATACTGCGAATGGATTTCACAACAGCAAGGAGAAGATGTTCCAAATTGCCAGAAGTCTCTCGGTCAATGGTTTCTTCAATTTGAAACCCTGATATAGTCATGTATTTGTCACTCTTCTCAAATGAGATACACTTCGTGTTCCAAAGATGGTAATAAGCTTTTCTTCATCTGTTCCCCATTTAAGTTCTCCAGCCTGGAACAAAGCCTGAGCATTTTGTTCAACCTGTGCTTCATCAATTCCAGCGTCAGGGTCTCTATTAGCCTGAAGGATCGCCCACCACATCATCTTCCAGGCTCGGGCCATATTCTTCTTCATAAGCTTGTTTTATGGCTCTCAATCCTTCAGGGGTCCTTGAAGCAATAATTTCTGTCAGGACTTTTTCATTTGCCCCAGCTCCCTTAAGAGCATGCTTCAGTTCATAGGCATCATAAAGCCGAGAGGGTTTCATCAGAACCACGATTAAGTTTTCACATTTTCCAGTCAGTTCTGATTTCAGGTCATCCAGAAGGCCCCTAAAAGCCACAGCAATCTCCGGGCGCTGAGCATTACTGCGGGATGTCAACAGAGTCAGGATGCTCCCCTCACCCGTGCCCAAGCCTTTCATGGCCTTCCGGAGAGTTCCTGCATCAGCCCGCCCATCGAATCCAGGGAAGTCAGTCACGGTGCCTCTGAGAACCTGTGCCACGGCGCCTGTCCAGGTCAGGAGAAGGTGAGCGACGCGCGACCGGACCCGAACTGCGGGGAACGCGGCGGGGCGCGCAGGGCCGGCGAGGCTGAGCGGAGGACGCCGCGGCAGCTGCTTGCTGGCGGCTCCAGGCCGAAACCTTGTTTTAAATTTTTTAAAAAAATATTTATTTATTTGCCAGTGCTGAGTCTTCATTGCGGTATGCGGGAACTAGTTCCTCGACCAGAGGACCAGAGATTGAACCTGGGCCCCCTGCCCTGGGAGGGTGAAGTCTTAGCCCCGGGAGTACCAGGGAAGTTCCTGAGGAGAAATCTTGAATAGGATTAATTCCCAGTTACTGAGATTCAAAGATGAAAAGTGAACTGTCAGTTTTTTCAAAGAGGACTGTAAAACAACAACAACAACAACAACAACAAAACCCCTCAAACAACAATAACATCCTTTTCTCTTTGGGGATTTTTTTTTTTTCCTTCAAAAAACTCTGAGCTTATTATCTCTATACTCCTCACCCAAAGTCGTCGTCTTCTTTTTTTTTTAATGTTTATTTATTTGGCTGTACCAGGTCTTAGTTGCAGCATGCAGGATCTTCTATTTTCGTCATGGCATGCAGGAGCTTTAGTTGCAGCATGCGAATCTTAGTTGTGGTGTGTGGAATCTGGTTCTCTAACCAGGGATGGAACCAGGGCCCCTGCATTAGGAGTGAAGAGTCTTAGTCACTGGACCACCAGGAAGTCCCCTGCTTCAAGTCTTATATGTTACCTCTTCAGAAAGACCTTCTCTGCTCAGCCAATATTCAGAGCTAACACCTTGCACTCACTGTACACAACATTGTTTTAAACCCTTTCTGTATACCAACTCTATTAAACTTCACTACAAGCCTAGAAGATAAGTATTCTTTTTTCCCCCACATATTGAGGGGGAAGGTAAGTATTCTTATTCACTCCCTATGAAGCAAGCACTGTTATTATCTCCTCACTGGGACTGAGAAAACTGGAGCACAGAAAGGATAGATAACTTTGCCACAGTCACACAGGGAGTATTAGAACCTGGGTTTGAACTCTAGCCATTCAGTGCTAGAGTCTGCACACGTGATGTCCATGTGTTGCCAACATAACGTAGGCCTCTTCTACTCCATTTTTTTTTTCACTCGTGGCACCCCAATTTCCCCCTTTTTACCATGAATTATACTTTGCAATTAATTCTTGCTCATTTATTTTTGTTATTAGAATGTATTACCCATAGGGCAGGAATCTTATATGTATCATTTATATCATAGGTGTGTGCGTGCTAAGTTGCTTCAGTTGTGTATAACTCTGGGACCCTATGGAGTGTAGCCTGCCACGCTCCTCTATCCATGGATTCTCCAGGCAAGAATACTAGAGTGGCTTGCCATGCCCTTCTCCACAGTCATAGGTACTATATAACTGTTGATTGACTAAATGAAGAAATGTATGCTTGTGGGTGCCATTCTGCAAAAAACTTTTAAGGATTAATTTTACTCTGAAACAATTTCATACTTACAGAACAGTTACAAGAATAATACAAAGAACTTCACCCAGATACCTCAATAAAATTTAGCCAGATGTCATCTAAATACACTTTAGGGCCAGAAGATGGATCCAGGATTACTTGAACAACAAATATTTATGGAGCACCTGCTACTATTGGGTTATAGAAGTGTCTCCTAACTGGTCTTTCAGCTTCAGTTATTGCCTCCTACAGTCAGAGTGATCCTTTTAAAACAAGTTAGATCGTTACTTCTCTGCTCAAAATTCTGCAATAATTCCTCATTGCATGAAAAGTAAAAAATCAGTGTTCTTTTCTCTCATCTCCTCTCCTATTCCTCTCACCTTGATCCAACCACACTAAATCTTCTTGACATTTCCCTAAGATTCTAGACATGCTCTTTTTTTTTTCTTTGTAGAGCCTCTGCATCAGCTGTCTTTGTAATTTTTCTTAAGTAACTACAGAGCTATCTCATCTGCCTCTTTGTTGGTTCCTAAACATGTATCACTACATCTCCCTTACTCTGCTGTTTTTTCCCCCCTAGCAGTTGCCACTTTCTAATATACTCTACAGTTATTTTCTATGGTTATTGTTTATGTTCTGTCTCCTTTACTAGAATATAGATACAGGATGAGGATATCTTTGTCTATTTTGTTTGCTGGATACCCCAAGCACCTACAGGGTACCTTGCACATAAGAAGTGTTCAGTTAGTGCTGGCTTCTGCAGCACATATACTAAAATTGGAACTATACAGAGAAGATTAGCATGGCCCCTGAGCAAGGATGACACGCAAATTCGTGAAGCTTTCCATATTTTGTGGATAAAATGATCTCTATGTGATGTGACTGGAAAAGTCTTTGTACTTAATTAAAGATAATACCAAGTGATTAATAAAAACAACAACAACAAAAAGTGTTCAGTTAATAGCTGTTGAGTGAAGGAATGTTGATAGTGCCAGGTCCTGATTTAGGTGTTGAGGGTACAATAAAGAAACTCTCAGCCCTCCTGGGCCACCCAGACCTATTCTTGGCTCCCCCGCCTATTCCCTGTGAGAGCTGGACAAGTTACGTAACCTCTCTGAGTCTTCCTTTCCTATCGAGTGTTATTTAGATTAGCAGAAAAACAGCATCTGTATAGCATTTGGCATAAGAAGAGTTTAAACACTTGTTTCCTTTCTTTCCAGGCTGGAAATTTGGTAGCCTGACATCTCTGCCAAAGGTTTATTTAGGCAAGGTTTTCATACTGCCTTGGAAACCGTGCAAATAGGTTAATCTCTGGCCAGGCTTACCCGATTTTTAACTGAAGATATTCTGGCGAAGAGAATGCTTAAAAGAGTAGGAGTGAGAAACCAGGGAATGGCTAACGTCACCTGCTTTGCCATTTTGCTTCGTAAAAGCCTCCCTGGGTCCCCAAAGAGGTGAAAGTCAAGATGAAGAAAAGGAAAGGAAAAGAGGAGCAGCTAACTACTACAGAAAACTACAAATCCCAGCACTCCCTGCGGCAGATAACTACGGGTCTCAGCAGGTTCCGCGCCCCGGACCTAGGGGACCTCTGGGGGGCCTGCAGCCTGGGTTCAGCGGGAGAGGGCGTGGGGCGTGTCGAGGCAGTGGGGAAAATCGGGTCAAGCTAGACGTCGCTGCGCAGACGCCTCTCACGGGCCGGACGTGACGTAGGGAGGGTTCCGGCTTCGGCCTCCGCCGCTGCCGCCGCTAGTACCGCCGCGGATACCGCCGCCGCCGTCGGGGCTTCTTATTTCTAAAATGGCGCCCCTGGACTTGGACAAGTACGTGGAGATAGCGCGGCTATGCAAATACCTACCGGAGAACGACTTGAAGGTAAGCCCGGCCGGGGCGGGAGCGCTGCTTTCGGGGCTCGCCCCTTCCGGCAGTGGGGCGCCCGCCGGCCCGCCCTTCCTCTCTCCGCGGGACCCCCCGGCGGCATCCCGTCCCATCGGGGTGGAGGGCCTAACGCGATGCGAGGCGACCGGGTCAGACTTGGTGTCACACGGAGGGCGGGGGGAGCCCGAGACCCCCGAATGCTGTCCCGGTTCTCTCGGCGGGGATCCCGAGGGATGTCGCGGCTTCTGCCCCCGGGTTTCCCCCTCAGCTCTCACGGCTTTGCTTGCAAGGCACCTCTCGTTTTACCCCGATCTCGGCTCTCGCGGCCCGAGGTCATCCCCTCCAGGGACGGTGACGGGAGCGCGGGGTGGCCGGCGTCTGACAGGAGATGTCGCCGGCTCCCGGAACGCGGCCCCAGTGTGTTCAGGTGCCTGAGGAATCGGTATGGGAAGGGGTAGGTGGGGGTCCGAGCGGTCTGGTGGTGATGGGAGAATGTCAAGTCGTCCCTCTTTCCCGAGCGCTTCTCCCAGTTACTTTCTGAGAGTGTTGGTTTTCTCCTACTAATTCCAGTATGGACCCGTTTTCGAGTACATCGTTGGGTTATAGTTTAAGTGGATAAAATAGGGGGCTGTCAATAAATACAAATACTTTACTGTCAAGTCCACCCTCCCCCCGAAATCTCTTCTTAGCTCAAGATTGCATTTTCTCAGCTTTCCAAGGGAGGAGAGTTGTTCCTTGTACTGCCGAGTCCAAGTAACAGTAAACCTCTGTTTGAGTAAAGGAATGAATGTAAGAATAAAGGAATATAAGTCTTTGGGCTACTGCTCTTTTTGACAAGTGTTTCTTTGCGTTTGTTAAAACCACTTCTTAGGCCACTAGCAGTCTTTAGCGGTTACTGCTAGAGCCTGTTTTTTTGTTCATTTAAGTTGATTTGTTGTGTGCTAAGTGGGTAAACTGTTGATAGTTTTGAGTTTCTTTTATTTTTTAAGCTGTGAGATTTTTTTTTTCATTTGTTTTTATTAGTTGGAGGCTAATTACTTTACAATATTGTAGTGGTTTTTGCATTTTACATTGACATGAATCAGCCATGGATTTACATGTGTTCCCCATCCAGATCCCCGCTCCCGCCTCCCTCCCCATCCCATCCCTCTGGGTCTTCCCAGTGCACCAGCCCTGAGCACTTGTCTCATGCATCCAACCCTGGGCTGGTGGTCTGTTTCACCCTTGATAGTATACTTGTTTCAATGCTATTCTCTCAGAACATCCCACCCTCTCCTTCTGCCACAGAGTCCCAAAAGTCTGTTCTGTACATCTGTGTCTCTTTTTGTGTTTTGCGTATAGGGTTATCGTTACCATCTTTTAAAATATATATGCGTTAGTATACTGTATTGGTGTTTATCTTTCTGGCTTACTTCACTCTGTATAATGGGCTCCAGTTTCATCCATCTCATTAGAACTGATTCAAATGAATTCTTTTTAATGGCTGAGTAATATTCCATGGTGTATATGTACCACAGCTTCCTTATCCATTCGTCTCCTGATGGGCATCTAGGTTGCTTCCATGTCCTGGCTATTATAAACAGTGCTGCGATGAACATTGGGGTGCACGTGTCTCTTTCAGATCTGGTTTCCTCGGTGTGTATGCCCAGGAGTGGGATTGCTGGATCATAAGGCAGTTCTAATTCCAGTTTTTTTAAGAAATCTCCACACTGTTCTCCATAGTGGTTGTACTACTTTGCATTCCCACCAACAGTGTAAGAGGGTTCCCTTTTCTCCACACCCTCTCCAGCATTTATTGCTTGTAGACTTTTGGATAGCAGCCATCCTGACTGGCGTGTAATGGTACCTCATTGAGGTTTTGATTTGCATTTCTCTGATAATGAGTGATGTTGAGCATCTTTTCATGTGTTTGTTAGCCATCTGTATGTCTTGTTTGGAGAAATGTCTGTTTAATTCTTTGGCCCATTTTTTGATTGGGTCATTTATTTTTCTGGAATTGAGCTGCAGGAGTTGCTTGTATATTTTTGAGATTAATCCTTTGTCTGTTGCTTCGTTTGCATTATTTTCTCCCATTCTGAAGGCTGTCTTTTCTCCTTGCTTATAGTTTCCTTTGTTGTGCAAAAGCTTTTAAGTTTAATTAGGTCCCATTGGTTTATTTTTTAAGCTGTGAGTTTAAAACAGTTTATCTTTGTGAGTTTTCTTCTCTGAAGGAAGATACTACCTCCCCCCCTCCCATTTTTGGCACAGGGAGTTGGTATTTAACATCTGTTAACAGTATGCAAAATGCTTGAGGCCACAGGAGCTGTTGTGAATATAACTTATTTGTACTTAGATGTTAATTATATGTGCTATTTGATAGGGGTGTCATTCTTGTCCATTTCCCCCGTTTGTAGCAGGGTAATTTAATTAAAACGGAGACAAAGCCAGTAATAATAGAAATGTAACTTTTATTCTCTTTTTTTTAAAGTTATTTTTATTTATTTGTTTGGCTGTGCCATGTCTTAGTTGCAGCATGTGAGGTCTTTAGTTGTGGCATACAAACTGCTAGTTGTGGCATGTGGATCTAGTTCCTTGGCTAGGGATTGAACCCAGGCTCCTGCACTGGGAGCCACTGTATTACTAGGGAAGTTCCTAACTTTCATGCTCTTGTGACAGTAGTTTTGAAGCTTCTTTCTGCTGTATGACTTTTTAGGAAACAGAATTTTTCCTAAGGAAAAAAAAGAAGAAAAACAACCCAACATTACGGCCCAGTTCATTAGAAAACTAACCAGTTGTCTTTTAGTAGCATTGTTAATTCCATTGGTGAAGTTGACTTCTGCGTGTCAGTAAATTGAAGTGGCGTTTTCTGTTCTTTAGCAGTTTTAATCTTTGTAATGAGTAAAGTATTGCTTATTATAAAACATATCTTGATATTGGGTGTTGAAATGATAGGAAAGATAGATCAGCTGAGTTTTCTTTAGACCTCTTTGTTTTATAAACATCAGATTTCCTTCCCAGCCTAAAATAATATATTTGTTAAGCCATTTCATTTCCCTTTGCAGCACAATGGGACTGTACTTAGCGTGCATCTGTTTCCTAGTAAATCCCTCCCCCGAATACTAGAAAAAAAAGAATTCTAAATTTTTGTATGTAAGTAGAGGCTTTTCTTCTTTGTCTTGAAAATATTTTTATCAGATTAGTTTTCTTGTGCTGCATCTCTGGTGTATTTAAAGAAATTTAATTCTGTTTCTCCCTCTTGGCATGAAGTGCAAACTAAAATTAGGTGGGCCAAGAAAGTATTCCAGGAGCATTTCTTCTGAGACTTTAAAGCCAAAATAAAATATTCTATCAAAGGAAGAAAAGAAATCATTCGGGCCACTTAATGATCATTATGGAAAAGTTTTGTTCTGGTAGGAAAATAGAAATTTACCTGTGTTTTGAATTGACTGGAAGTTGGAGATACTAAATAAAATAATAAATGCATAGGATGTTCTATATCTAATCATGATCTCTCTGTATCTACCTTGGAAGTGGTCAGATCACTAGTCCTGGATCAAAAGTACATAACTGTTTTAAGAAATAAGGATGATACGTGAAAGTGTGTGGACCACAGGGTAACCTTTCTTTAAAAAGAGTTTATGTGATTCTCACCCACTATAAAGATTTCAGAGAGGATTATAGAAGACACAGATTCCATATCTGGCCAAGTGGAAGAAGGAATGATAAAAGACAGGCTTACTGAATACTTAACACTTAAGTATTTTGGCATGAGAGAGGATCTGTAAAATGGAGATTGTCTGATCTCTCTGACAGTTCTTAAAGGTGCCATGTAAGTAAAGAAATGGCACACCTAGTTGGCATTCAGTTTTTTCTTTTTTTACTGAAGAACTGAAGACGATTTCTGTGGTCGGAGTTGGGAGAATCCTAGTGTCTGCGTCAGACATACAACACAGGAATAGTAACCACTTCTATGGATTAATAATTTAATGCAATCTTTTTTGGAGCTCACTTTTATGTTTACTCTGAGCCATCTGTTTTTCATGTAAGACCACCTGCTATGCAAAGTTGTACCTCTGTTTGAAATGCCTCCATAAAGCCTCAGAGAATCCTCTCTTGCTTTTTTCTGAGATTTGATGAAGAATCTTTTGCACCTCCTTGTTCGGCCTCTGTCTAATTTAATAGATTCTCATATGTGGTAGTCATGATCTTTCTAGGCTTGAAGCCTGTTAGTCTTGCCACTCACCTTATTGCCTGTCTTATTGATCATTCTGTTTACCTGAGTTATTTGGTTTTGCATATTATCTTTTCAACTATTGCAAGGAAAACTAAACACAGTACAGCAGTTAGGGATAGACCATGGCTTTGTATAGGGCTAAAATAGTGTTTTCAAGACTCTTTCTGATAATGCTTGGCATTTTATCTTGTCTTTTTGGCCATAGAATCACATTCTCTCGGATCTTCTGAACATAGTCATAGTCTGTGGTAGTGCTGTCTAATAGAAAGAAAATGCTCATAAATGTGAGCCTCAGATTATATTTACATTTTTAAAAGTAAAAAGATACCGGTGAAATCCATTTTTAGTAGTATTTTATTTAATGCAATTTCAACATGTGATTAATATAAAATAACTAGTGTAATATCTTTTTTGTATTAAGTCTATGAAATGTGATATATATTTTACATTTATGTTAATAGCACATCCCAATTTGGATCAGCCACATTTCAGGTGCTCAGTAGCTACATGTGGCAGCAGGTTTCCTGTGGGAGTTCTAATGACTCCCCAGCCCCTTTTCTAGAATTTCAGAACTGAGAGAGTCAGTGTTTACCTAGTTCTGTATCCTCACTTCGCTGATGAGAAACTGAGCTTCATAGAGTTCATGATCTGCCTGAGGCTGTCCAACTAATAAGGAATTAAGTTTGAAAGCCTCTTTGTGCAGAGCTCTTTCTGATATAGTTAATAACCTTTTTAGGGTGGCAAATAGCATATTTTTCTAAATACTGTATGTCTTCCACGTCATCACCTTCTTTTACCTTCCATTCTGAACACACTGGGGTGCTCTCTTCTGACCATATGCCTTGTGCTTCCCTGCATCTTTGCTTCTGCTGAGTCTCTTTCTTTCACTTACTTGTTTAATACTTACATAGCACAGATGTTAAATTATTTAATACTGTGTGAATTGGTATTAATATTTGCCCCAGTTTACAGACAGGTAACTCAAACACAGACAAATTAAGTAACTTTTCAAATCATATAGCTAGTAATAAGTGGAGGAGCAGGGATGCAAACCTAGGCAGCCTGGCACTAGGGTTCACGTCCATAACTACCACTTATGCTTCTTTTATACAATACCCTTTAATGCCCCTTTATTTTATTTTGAAAAATGTTTTTTTAGCCTCGTCACGTGGCTTGTGGCATCTTAGTTCTCTCACCAGAGGTTGAACCGGGTCCACAGCAGTAAGGCAGCCGAGTCCCAACCGCTGGACCGCCAGGGAATTCCCCTCCATGCCCCTTTTAGCTCTAGCTCAGATGTCACTTTCTCCGTGCAGGGCTCTTGGATTCCGCAGTCAGAATTATTGGTAATGGTTAGAATTTACATAGCTACTTAGTTTTCAGAGCACCGTCCTGTCCATTCTACCACTGTGATAGAACAGATATCAGAGCCAGGACTTGATAAGGTTTACATGATTTTTGCCCCAGTGACTCAGCAGAGTACATACCTGATTTTATTTGCTATTAAGAATTTCCATTCTGGAATTTCCTGGCTCAGTGCTTTCACTGACAGGGTCTGGGTTCAGTCCCTGGCTGGGGAACTCAGATCCTGCAAGCCACTTGGCAAGGCCAGAAAAAAGAAATTCCATTCTTTTTCTATACTGACCTTTGCCCCATAGCACTTTTTGTTCCATTTTACTACCACTTATATGGTTCCGTCTTGTATAGTAGTAAGTATGCCTGTCTTCACTATTAGGCTACAAGCTTTTTGAAGGGCCAGGATCATATTTATTTTGGTATTCTCCACAGCCTTAAACACTACCTTGTATATATTGCTTTACAACAAACATTTCTTTAAATGTCCCCTTGTGTCAAATATTGTTCTCTGTGGGTTCTTGAGAGAGAATTTGGCACTTCTCTCTGTCTTTGAGGGGCTCTCGGTATAGTAAAGGAGATAGAAAGGTAAACAAGTGATCACTGCAGTGTGTGGTCGTGAGAAAATAGAGAGCCGTCCATCATATCAGAGAACATAGAAGCAGCAGCATCTAACTCTCAAGCCACAGATAGTTTCACCAAAGGAGGAGCAATGAGAGAATGAGCTGTTTTTTCAGGTAGACAAAAAAGGAAGGAAAGAACAAGCAGCAGAAGAAATACCGTGTACCGTGGTATAGTTTAATCCCCAAGAACACAACTTGATGTAGTTTGGAATGGCTGGAGGTGGTGCAGTGAAGACAGGCAGAGGCCAAATCATGGAAGACTAGGCTGATACACATGGATTTTTATCTTTTAGATGGATAAACAGTTGCAAAAGTGGTTTTTTTTTTTTTTTTTTTTTTAGTATTTGTTTACTTATTTGGCTCTGCTGTGTCTTAGTTGTAGCATATGGGATCTAGTTCCCTGACCAGGGATTGAACCCGGGTCCCTTGCATTGGGAGCACGAAGTCTTAGCCACTGGGCCACCAGGCAAGTCCCTTGAAATGTTTTTATATTTTAGGGAAAAACAAATAATCATACTATGACTTTGTGCTATCTTTTAAAAGATGGCTAACTAAAAAAGTAAAGTAGATTGAAAGAAAACCGTTCGAAGGATACACTATTGTATGTAGTAGGAATGTGACAGAATCAAAGATGATATCTGAATGGAATTTAGGAAACACTACATAGACAACAACCATAGAGGAGTGTCCTTGAAAGGTTTTTGAAGGGGACAGTGACAGATTTTAGAAATACTCTGGCAGCATTGTGGACTTTGGATTGGAATGAGACAAAAATGTCATCAAAGCAGTAGACCAGGTGACATGAGAGCTTTTGAAGTAAGCCAGCATCAAGTGGTTGTGGTATTTAAAAGGACGTGAAGAAGGTGTAATAGGACCTATTGACAGAGTGTATATCTGGGTAATGAGAGAGAGAGAGGAGTTCGGGGTAATCTCTTAGTTTCTGGCATGGATTACTTAGTAAATACGATACCTGGATTAAGGAATGCAAGGGAATTTGGTTTGGGCCATACTGCATTGGAGATGCTGCCAAGCCAAGACACTGAGTTAGAAATGTTGAGAAGACTGTTGGATCAGTTATGTAGCAGGTATTAATTGATTGCCAAATGTGTTGCAGACATTGTTCTAATGTATTAAACTCACGAGAAAGGTCTAGATCTGTGGTTCCTAATTGGAGGTGATAGCGCCCCCCACAAGAGGATATTTGGCATTGTCTGAAGACATTTTTAGCTTTTCACAGCTGGGGTTGCTGTGGCTATCTAGTGGGTGTGGGGGCCAGATGTCGCTCACTTAGTTACTCAGTCGTGCCCGACTCTGCGACCCCATGGACTGCAGCACGCCAGGCTTTCCTGTCCATCACCCGCTCCCCGGAGCGTGCTCAAACTCATGTGCATCTAGTCGGTGATGCCATCCAACCATCTCATCTGTCGTCCCTGTTTCTTCCCGCCTTCAATCCTTCCCAGCATCAGGGTCTTTTCCAGTGAGTCAGTTCTTCACATCAGGTGGCCAAAGTATTGGAGTTTCAGCTTCAGCATCAGTTATCCAGTGAATATTCAGGATTGATTTCCTTGAGGGTTGACTGGTTTGATCTCCTTGCTGTCTAAGGGACTCCGAAGTGTCTTCTCTAACACCACAGTTCAAAAGCATCAATTCTTCTGCACTCAGCTTTCTTTATAGTCCACCTCTCACATCCATACATGACTACTGGAAAAATCATAGCTTTGACTAGGTGGATCTTTGTCGGCAAAGTAGTATCTCAGCTTTTTAATATGCTGTCTAGGTTGGTTATAGCTTTTCTTCCAAGGAGCAAGCATTTTTTGAGTGATTTTGGAGCCCAAGAAATAAGTCTGTCACTGTTTCCATTGTTTCCCCATCTATTTGCCATGAAGTGATGGGACTGGATGCCATGATCTTCGTTTTTTGAATGTTGAGTTTTAAGCCAACTTTTTCACTCTCCTCTTTCACTTTCTTCAAGAGGCTCTTCAGTTCCTCTTTGCTTGCTGCCATAAGGGTGGTGTCATCTGCATATCTGAGGTTATTGATATTTCTCCCGGCCTTGATTCTAGCTTATACTTCATCCAGCCCGGCATTTCACATGATGTATTCTGCATATAAGTTGAATAAGCAGTGACAGTATACAGCCTTGATATACTCCTTTCCCAATTTGGAAGCAGTCTGTTGTTCCATGTCTGGTTCTAACTATTGCTTCTTGACCTGCATACAGATTTCTCAGGAGGCAGGTCAGGTGGTCTGGTATTCCCATCTCTTTTAGAATTTTCCACAGTTTGTTGTGATCCACACAGTCAAAGGCTTTGGCATAGTCAATAAAGCTGAAGTAGATGTTTTTCTGGAATTCTCTTGCTCTTTTGATGATCCAATGGATGTTGGCAATTTGATCGTTAGTTCCTTTGCCTTTTCTAAATCCAGCTTGAAAATCTGGAAGTTCTTGGTTCATGTACTGTTGAAGCCTAGCTTGGAGAATTTTGAGCATTACTTTGCTAGCGTGTGAAATGAGTGCAATTGTGCGGTAGTTTGAACATTCTTTGGCATTGCCTTTCTTTGGGATTGGAATGAAAACTGACCTTTTCCAGTCCTGTGGCCACTGCTGAGTTTTCCAAATTTGCTGATGTACTGAGTGCAGCACTTTCACAGCATCATCTTTTAGGATTTGAAATAGCTCAACTGGAATTCCATCACCTCCACTAGCTTTGTTCATAGTGATGCTTCCTGAGGCCCTCTTGACTTCACACTCCAGGATGTCCAGCTCTAGGTGAGTGATCACACAATCATGGTTATCTGGGTCATTAAGATCATTTTTAGTTCTTCTGTGTATTCTTGCCATCTCTTCTTAATATCTTGTGCTTCTGTTAGGTCCATATTGTTTTTGTCCTTCACTGTGCCCATCTTTGCATGAAATGTTCCCTTGGTATCTGATTTTCTTGAAGAGATCTGTAGTCTCCCGTTCTATTGTTTTCCTCTGTTCTTTGCATTGATCACCGAGGAAGGCTTTATTTATTTATTTATTTTTGAGGGAAGCGTTCTTATCTCTCCTTCATATTCTTTGGAACTCTGCATTCAGATGGGTTTATCTTTCCTTTTCTCCTTTGCCTTTCGCTTCTCTTGTTTTCTCAGCTATTTGTAAGGCCTCCTCAGACAACCATTTTACCTTTTCCCATTTCTTTTTCTTGGGGATGGTTTTGATCACTGCCTCCTGTACAATGTCATGAACCTCCGTCCATAGTTTTTCAGGCACTCTATCAGATCTAATTCCTTGAATCTATTTGTCACTTCCACTGTATATTCGTAAGGGGTTTGATTTAGGTCATACCCGAATGGTCTAGTGGTTTTCCCTATTTTCTTCAATTTAAGCCTCAATTTGGCAGTAAGGAGTTCATGATCTGAGCCACAGTCTGCTCCTGGTCTTGTTTTTGCTGACTGTATAGAGCTTCTCCATCTTCGGTTGAAAGAATTTAATCAGTCTGATTTTGGTATTGACTATCTGGGAATGTCCTTGTGTAGAGTTTTCTCTTGTGTTGTTGGAAGAGGGTGTGACCAGTGCTTTCTCTTGGCAGAACTCTGTTAGCCTTTGTCCTGCTTCATTTTGTAGTCAAAGGATAAACTTGCCTGTTACTCCCAGTGTCTGTTGACTTCCTACTTTTGCATTCCAATCCCCTATAATGAAGAGCACATCTTTTTTTGATGTTAGTTCTAGAAGGTCTTGTAGGTCTTCATAGAACTATTCAGCTTCAGCTTTTGGCATTATTGGTTGGGGCATAGACTTGGATTACTGTGATATTGAATGATTTGCCTTGGAAACGAACAGAGATCATTTTGTCGTTTTTGAGATTGCACCCAAGCTCTGCATTTTTACTCTTGTTGACTGTGAGGGCTGCTGCATTTCTTCTAAGGGATTCTTGCCCACAGTAGTAGATATAATGGTCATCTGAATTAAATTCACCCATTCTGGTTCATTTTAGTTCACCGATTCCTAAAATATTGATGTTCATTCTTGCCATCTTCTGTTTGACCACTTCCAATTTACCTTGATTCATGAACCTAACATTCCAGGTTCCTATGCAGTGTTGCTCTTTACAGCATTGGCCTTTATTTCCGTCACATTTCACATACACATCGGGGTAGTGTTTTCACTTTGGCTCTATCTCTTTATTCTTTCTGGGGCTACTTCTCCACTCTTCTCTAGTAGCATATTTGGCATCTCCTAACCTGGGGAGTTCATCTTTCAGTGTCATATCTTTTTGCCTTCTCATACTGTTCATGAGGTTCTGAAGGCAAGAATACTGAAGTGGTTTGCCATTCCCTTCCCCAGTGGACCACATTTTGTCAGAACTCTGCACCATGGCCCGTCTGTCCTGGGTGGCCCTACGCAGCCTGGCAGGACAGCAGACCCCCACAGCAAAGAATTACCAGTAGTGCCATGGTTGAGAAGCTCTGATATTTACTGAAGATATAGATATTTCCTTATGGATTGTAAGAGTGTGGATGTCATTATCATCTTGGATTCCCACTCTTCATTCCCAGTGATTTGTATTCTAGTAGAGACTCTATTCAAAGGCTGTGTAAACTATAGTCTTAGATTTTTATTTCTTAAGAAATTTTATAAATCCCAGTATGTAAAAGTAAATAAAGGAAATAGTATGTTTTATATAACAAGATCAGCTAAACAAAGAATTACAAAAATTTAAAACCTAGTATATTTGAGGGAACAAGAGGGAACAGGGAGACAGAAGCAGAGAATGGAATGGATCTGTAAACAGGCATCTTGAGGAAAAGGTAGAGGACGAAGAAAAGGTCTCCTAAGAATAGGCCCATAAACCTCTAGTTATTATTATTTTTTTGGCTGTACCTTGCATTACAGCAGACTTTCCTGAGCAGGGATGGAACCCGTGCCCCCCGCAGTGGAAGTGCAGACTCCCAACCACTGGACTCCCAGGGAAGTCCCAACCTCTACTTTTTCAGGGATTAGGAATTAATTAGTCATCGTGGGGAGAAATGGATAGTTTGCCCTAAATTTGGGGTAAGATTAAGAATGCCTCAGTGACTGTTTGGGACAGTAAAAGAGAAACCAGGCTTCCTACAAACCAAGCAGCAAAACAGATCTGTGAAGGACTTTGGAGGAGCTTGTCCATGGCACGGCTGGGCTCTATGAGGCCACTGTGTGTGTCGTTGACTGACATATGTAGAATTTGTACTGAGATTTCACAGACTACTTGTTTTTATGTGTGCTTGACATGAATTTGTAAGCTGCTGCTGAACTGGAGAGATGCGAGGCATGGCTTTGGCTTAGAGGCTCAGTGCCCTAAATCCCCAGTTGGGATGCAGAAGTAGCAGTTATAGGAGACAGCTGTTGCTTTACTCAAGTTAGCGTGCCTGGCCTCGGGTTGAAGATGCTGCCTAAGTAGTTTACACGGTTCCCGGGACACTCACTGACTTTTAAGATTGGCAGGGTTTCACGGTGATGCTCTTTAGCTTATGGTTTGCTGTTACTCTCAGATCAGCGCTGGTGGGTATGGGCTGGTCACCAGAGGTGACTTGCAGTTCAGGAGGCACTATGGGTCAGGAGAGCCAGTCATTTTGGGGTGCAAATTCTGGCACATTCAGAATGGGAGCTGTGGAGTCCCTCATGAACCTGTGCTGTGATTAGTTTCAGAATGTTAGATGAGAACTCACTTTGTTCTAAAAAAGATACAGAGTGCTTTACAAAGAAGCATTCAGTATAGCAAGATAAGTTATTTTTAGAATAAGTAGAAAAATGAGACAGAGAAAATAAACATAGGAAACCAAGATGGGGCCAGTTGTAAAAGTAAGAAAAGTACATGTTAAATAAAAGCTATGATGACCAAGTTACTTCTTTGAGATTAGGACTTAAACTTTCTAGGAGCCTACAGAAAGATGGAAACTGATCAATTAAAAAAATTTACAGAGTCTGTAAGATGATAAAAAGTAATCTCAGGGAAATCGCATCTATTCCTGATAGAAGCAGCAATGGGACATTCCTCCCCAGTCCTCCTTGAAGGCAGCTATTTAATCACAATACCCTATGCACCTTGTTTATAGTCCACACAGTGACAACCTCAGTAGGGGCTGTTTCCTGGTCCTTTACTGCATATAGGTTGATGGCATGACATTAAAGTACAATTTGGGAAAAAGCAATGGAGGAAGGAAGCAGTGTAACGCAGGGTGAGGACAGGCCTCTCTAGAGGACAGTCTGGCTTAATTCACCAAGTTTATAAGTAGGTTGGTTTGTTTGGGTAACATTTTAATATCTGCCCTTTCAAGGGACGTATGGGTTCTCAGGTGGCTCAGTGGTGTAGAACCCGCCTGCAATGCAGGAGACATGGGTTCCATCCCTGGGTCAGGAAGATCCCTTGGAGAAGGAAATGGCAACTTGCTCCAGTATTCTTGTCTGGGAAATCCCATGGACAGAGGAACCTGGTAGGCTAGAGTCCATGGGGTCATGAAGAGTGGGACATGACTTAGCAACTAAACAACAACAACAAAAGCTATATTATGTGTGGGCTTTGACCTTCGCTTCTGGAAAGCACCATATGACCCAGCAATCCCACTCCTAGGCACATACCCTGAGGAAACCAAAATTGATAAAGACACATGTATCCCATTGTTCATTGCAGCACCATTTATGATAGCTAGAACATGAAAACAACCTAGATGTCCATCGACAGATGAATGGATAAAGTAAGTTGTGGTACATACACACAATGGAATATTAGTCAACCATAAAAAGGAACACATTTGAGTCAGTTCTAATAAGGTGGATAAACCTAGAGCCTCTTATACAGAGTGAAGTAAGCCAGAAAGAGAAATATAGATATTGTATACTCATGCATATATACAGAATCTAGAAAAATGGTACTGGAGAATTTATTTGCAGGGCAGCAGTGGAGAAACAGACATAGAGTATAGACTTATGGACATGGGGAGAGGGGAGGAGAGGGTGAGATGTAAGGAAAGAGTAACTTGGAAACTTCCATTACTATATGTGAAATAGATAGCCAGCGGGAATTTGCTGGATGGCTCAGGAAGCTCAAACAGGATCTCTGTAGCCACCTAGAGGGGTGGGATGGGGCGGGAGATGGGTGGGAGGTTCAAAAGGGAGGGGATATATGTGTACTGATATCTCCTCTGATTCATGTTGAGGTTCGACAGAAAACAAAATTCTGTAAAGCGGTTATCCTTTAATTAAAAAAGAAATTTAAAAAATGTATAGTTTCAGAAACTACATTTGAAAGTATAAATTGCTTCTCTACCAGGCTGACTTAGAAGAAGTAGTGCTCTTTACCCTGACTGGCCGAGAAGGGAGGCTGAGGGGGGAAGGCTGTAGAAGTGTAGGCCAGGCGTGGCTTGTTTGTTCTTTGGAACCATCCTTAAGCTCGGCGGAAGTGAGTTAGGGTTTAAAAAAGTGCAAAATGTAAACTTTGGGAGCTAATTACCAATAGTGAGAAATTATACAGCACAAGTCTACTGGATTAAAAGAGAAATAGGTTGCTGTACAACATTGATCTTTTGAGACTGGAAGGACAGCTACTCTATCCACAAGAAGTAGATTTGAGTGGTTAAGATCAAGGTGGTAATTATTATCTTTAAATAGGTAGTATATATTGCTAATTAAAAATAATAGCTTTATGAGACATAATTTACATAAAATTTTTAAAGTATATAACTCAGTGGGGTTTTTTTCCTAATGGGTTTTAGTATATTTACAGAGTTGTGCAACCATTGCCATAATCAATGTTAGAACATTGTTATCACCCCACAGAGAAACTATACCCATTGATAGAAATTCCCCATTTCCCCTTACCTCAAACCTCAGCCGTAAGCAGCCACTTATCTATTCTATATCTTTTTTGTTTGTTTTTAAAGTTTATTTATATATGTATATTTTTTTGTCACTTTTTTTTTTAAATCAAAAGATAATTGCTTTACAGAATTTTGTGGTTTTCTGTCATAGGTCAACAAGAATCAGCCATAGGTACACCCACGTTCCTTCCCTCCCTCTCTTCCTTCACTTCCCTCCCCTCTGATGAATTTACCTTTTCTAGACATTTCAGGTAAATTGAATCATATATTATGTGGCCTTTTGTGACTGGCTCATTTAGCATATTTTCAAGATTCATCTATGTGGTAACATGTATCTATACTTTATTTCTTTCTGTGGCTGAATGATGTTTCATTTTATGGATATACCACATTTTCTTAATCCATTCATCTGTTGATAGACTTGAGTTATTTCCCCCTTTTGACTACGGTGAATAATGCTGCAGTGAACATTGATGTATAAGTGTCTGTTCGAGTCCCCTCTTTCAGTTCTTCTGGGTGTGTACCCAGAGTGGAATTGCTGGGTCACATGGTAATTCTGTGTTGAGTGTCTGAGGAACTGCCAGACACTTTTCCAAAGTGGTTGTACCATTTTATATTCCTACCAGCAATGTGTAAGGGTTCCAGTTTCTTCACATCTTTGCCAACACTTGTTATTTTTTGTCTTTAAAAAATTATAGCCATCCTAGTATGTGTAAAGTGGTATCCCATTCTTTAAAAAAAGTTTTATTTATTTTTGTTTATTTGACTGCATTAGGTCTTAGTTGCAGCATGTGGGGTCTAGTTCCTTGACCAGGAATTGAACCCAGGCGCCCTGCATTGGGAGTGCAGAGTCTTAGCTACTGGACCACCAGGGAAGTCCCCTCATTTTGGTTTTGATTTATATTTATTTTCCTTATGACTAGTGATATTGACTATCCATGTGGCTATTGGCCATTTGTATTTCTTCTTTGGAAGTATATCCAAGTTCTTTGGCCATTTAAAAAATCTGTTTATTTACTTGGGTGCCCCTGGGTCTTAGTTGTGGCACACAAGATCCTTGATCTTCACTGCAGCATGCTGGATCTTTTGTTGTGGCATGTGGTATCTACTTCCCTGACCAGGGATGGAACCTGGGGCTCTTGCATTGGGAGCACAGTCTTTTCTACTGGACCACCAGGAAAGTTGCTTCCTATTTTTTAAGTTAGGATGTCTTTTTGTTGTTGAGTTGTAGGAGTTCTTTATATATTCTGGATATTAAACTCCTATCAGATAAATGATTTCCAAATATTTTCTCCTATTCTACAGGTTATCTTTTAACTTTCTTGATAATGTCCTTTGATGCACAAAATTTTTTTATTTTGATGAAGTTTATTTTTTCTTTTATTGCTCATGCTTAAATCCAGGATCATAAAGATTTATCCCTATGTTTTTTTCTAAGAGTTTAATAGTTTTTAGCATTTATATTTAGGTCATTGATCCATTTTGAGTTAATTTTTGTATATGATGTGAGGTAGGGGTCCAGCTTCATTCTTTTGTGGAAATCCAGTTGACTTAGCACCCTCTGATGAAAAGATTGTTCTTCCTGATGACATATTTTTAACAATTTTTTTGTATAGATAATACATTCATATGGTTCCAGACTTAAACAGTATAAAAGGCTATAAAAGTTACATCTTCCTCCCATTCTTGTCTCCTACCACCCAGTCACCCAGTTCCCTTCCTTATTTTGGATAGCCAGTATTAAGATTCTTATGGATCCTTTCAGAAACAACAGTTTAGGTATGGCAAGTAAATATAAGCAAGTGTGTGTTTTTATGTGTGTGTATACTACATATATTTTGCTTTAATAAAAGAGGTAGCATATATGTTATTCTGCAGTTTTTCAATTAAGGCTGTTTTCTAGTTTCAAAATAACATTAAGGTTTTTGCAAAAGAAATGCAGAATCCACAGGAAAATATGAAGAATAACCTACAATATACCTGTTTCCTTCCACCAAGAATAAAATTTTTTCACACTTAAAAAATTTTTTTTATCCTGTTTTAAAAAAATATTTATTTTATTTATTTAGCTGTGCCAGGTCTTAGTTGCAGCACGCTGGGTCTTCTTTAGCTGTGGCATGCAGAATCCTAGTTGCGGCATGTGGGATCTGGTTCTCTGACCAGGGATCAAACCTGGGTCCACCACATTGGGAGCACGGAGTCTTAGCCACTGGACCACCAGGAAAGTCCCTTTTGGGCTTTTTTAAAAAGTGAAATAAATAAAGATGAAGGTGGAATTCCTTTTGTTTGACATCTCCAGCAACTGCTGTTTTGGGTTTGATATATATTCTTCTAACTCATATTTTATAATTCAGAGTATGCTTTTATGTCGTAGATTTTTGTTGTTGTTGTTGTTGTTGTAAATTTTGTATATGACTCTCTGTATGTAAAGCTCCATAGTGTTTTTTTGCATGCACTGCCTTATTTAATCCTTAGAATATCCCCAGGTTGGTATTTCTGTTGTGGACGAGGAAAGTGAGGCACAGAGAGATCAAGTAACTTAGCAGGGTTACACAGCTAACTAACAGACAGTAAACCAAGTAATAAGTAATACGAGTAGAGCTGATACTTGTTCTGTGGTCTCTTTGACTTCAAAGACTTTAACTTCAAGACTTTAACTTCAAAGCCCTTAACCTCTGAACTGTGCCATGGTATTACTTGTGTATGATGTTCTCCGATTGGTACTTGTTGATTCAGGAATAAAGGAGTTTTCCCTCTCGGCCCTACTCTGTTTCTCCAAAATTTGACCTTCTATCAGCGCTGAACATGGTTGATCACTCCTCTTTTGAAATGTTTTCCTCATAGGAATTCCATAATACCACACTCGCATGGTTTCCATTGTACTTCATCAAGCAGTCTCTTTTGCTGGTTCCCCTACCCCCGCCCCCCAACTTCTGTGGGAAGTATTAGGACTCATGTTTTTTTGAACTTACCCTTTTCTCTGTTTATAAGCAGCCACGTTAGTTGTCTCTTCTTGTCTCATGACTTAGACTGTATATTTTCTGACAGTCTTCAGACTGGTCTCTCTAGTTTGGATACTTTTCCTTGAAAACAGGACTCATTTGATCAGCTGTATAAAGCATGTCTCAGGCACCTTGAAGTCTGATGGGCATCACAGACTTATTGTGTCAAAATCAAGCTCTTACAGCCAAATAGTGGAAACAACCCACATGTCCAGCAACTGATGGATAGATAAGCAAAATGTGATAAACACATACAACGGAATATTATTCAGCTATAAAAAAAGAACAAAGAAATAATGCATGTTACAATGTGACTGAACTTTAAAAACATATATTAAGTGAAAGAAACCAGTCACAAAAGGCCGCATTTCCAGATGTCCAGAATGAACAAATCCAAAGACACGGCAGATGAATTATTGTCTATGGCTGTGGGGTGAGGTTATGGGAATTGGGAGATGCATGCTAATGAGTACATTAGTGATCTTTTTGGGGTGATCAAAATGTTTAAAATTGATTATGATGATGGTTGCTCAACAGCGAATATGCTAAAAACCATTGAATTTTACACAGTAAAGGGGCAAATTTTATGATATGTGATTTATATCTCAATGAAGTTGTTAAAAAGACCCCTCAGATTCCTGGTTCCTCATTACTCAAACCAAACCCAAACAAATGAAAACATTCTACTTACGAAAACATAATTGAGAAGCACTGGGCTTTCTAAAATTAAAACTTTGGTTTGCAAAAGACACTGTCAAGAGAATTAGAAGGTTAACCACGAACTGGGAGAATATATTTGTGAAAGATTTATCTGATAAATTCAACAGTACGAAAACAAACAACCCTATTAAACCTTATCAAAAATGGGCCAAAGACCTGAACAGGTACCTCACCAAAGAAAACATATAGAAGATAGATAAGCATATGAAAAGGTGCTCAATAGCTCAATTTCATATGTCATTAGGGAAATGCAAATTAAAATAACAGGGTCATACTCCTTCACACTTGTGACACTGACTGCACTGACAAAAGCAGAAGCTGTCACTAGTTTTTGAATGGGGATGCAGACTTGAGGAGCCACTCTGGAAGATCTTTTGTCAGTTGGGCTTCCCTGATAGCTCAGTTGGTAAAGAATCTGCCTGCAATGCAGGAGACCCCTGTTTGATACCTGAGTTGGGAAGATCTGCTGGAGAAGGGATAGGCTATCCACTCCTGTATTCTTGGGCTTCGCTGGTAGCTCAGCTGGGAAAGAATCCACCTGCAATGCAGGAGGCCTGAGTTCGACTCCTGCGTTGGGGAGATCCCCTAGAGAAGGGAAAGGCTACCCACTCCAGTATTCTGGCCTGGAGAATTCCATGGAAAAGTCCATGGGGTCACAAAGAGTCAGATGCAACTGAGTGAGTTTTACTTTCACTTTACCAGGCTCAACACCCTTACCATATGTTGTAGCAGTCTTGCTGCTTGGTGTTTATCCAAATGGACTGAACATGTCCACCACAAAACCTATACACAGATGTTTATTCATAATACACATTTATAACATACAGGCATTATTCATAATTGCTCAAATTTGATAACAACCAAGGTATCATTCATTAGATGAATGGTTACACTGGTACGTTGAGACAATGGAATGTTAATCAGCTCTAAGAAGAAATGATCAAGCCATGAAAAGACAGGAAGGAAGCTTAATTGCATATTACTTTGTGAAAGATGCCAACCTGAAAAGGCAACATAGGTACGATTCCAACTACATGACATTCTAGTGAAGGCAAAACTATGGTGATAGTGAAAAGATCAGTTTCCATCTTTTCCCTATACCTTGCCCTACACATCTCTTCCATCTAGATGCTCATTTGTATCCTTTTATCACGTCCTTTAATAAGCTGATGAATGCAAGTGCTTCCCTGAGTTATGCGAGCTGCTCTAGCAAATATTCAAACTCACGGAAGAGGTCTTTGGAACCTCTGATCTATAGCTGATTGGTTAAAAGTGCAGTTGATATAACCTGGGCTTGCAGCTGGTGTCTGAAATGTGTAAGTTGGTGGGGGAGTTGAGAGGGGCAGTCTTGTGGGACTGAGCTCTTAACCTGAGAGATCTGACACTATCTCTAATAAATAGTGTCAAGAGTTGGGTTAAATTGTAGGATACCCAACTGATGTTACAGAGAATTGCATATTGTAGGGAGAGGAAAAAACCTCCATACATTTGGTGACCAGAAGTGTCAGAAATATGAGTGTTCTGAGTAACTAGTAAAGGAGACATGTAAGACAGATTCACGCAGTAGGGAAGAACTGAGATTTTCCCTACATGGGGAGGAAAAAGCTGAGTGTTTTTTTTTAAACAAATGTAAAATGAAACTGAAGGACTTTTCATCAGGATCTTTTCCTGTTATGAATAATGAATGGATTTTATGTCAGGACCAAGGACTGTTTATTGAAGCCTGTGAGGTTTGTAGAAAATTCAGCACAAGGAAGAGCTTGCTACTCTAGGGCCAGAAGGACTCCAGGCCAAAAGGAAGATCTTTCCTTTGCGGTGCTATTTGAAGGTCAGAACTTATCCTAGAGTAAGAATGACTCTTTTATTTTGAACATTTCTAAACAGCTTGGTTTCCCCTCATTTTCTTTTGGGGGGCCTCTTTTCTTACTCCTCCTCCCTCCTTCCATTGTGGCTGCTCTCTGGTGCTTACCTGTGTATAACGTATTGTGGCTATAACTGTTAAAGTGTGTCTCTGCTATATTTAAGTAAGTTTTGGCTTTTAGATTCCATAATTAATGTTTAGAATCATTTCATTATGCTTGTGTAGTTTAATTTGTCCTTTCTTGGCTGACCTTCTTAAAATCTAATTTTATGAGATTTTAATTTTAATATAGCCTCTGACTAGTATAACTTGTCTCAGATGGAAGGAGGTTTCCCCTCCAGTTCTCTTTACACAGCAGACTGTACCCTTTCTTCTCCAGAGAACTATTGTGAGAATTGTTTTCCTTCTGTGAAATCTTTTGGTTTGAGTACTTTCAGAGGACAAATATTTTTAAAATGCAAACATTTAGAGCTCTTTTCGAAAGGTAGAGTGAGTCTTTAATTTTAGATTTATATTTTATAGTTAATTCTAGTTAACCTTTTTATTTTGAAATAATCACAGATTTATATGCATTTTTCAGAAAGAATGCCAAAAGATCCCTTGTACCCTGTTTCCAGTGGGTTTTTTTTTTTTTTTTTAATTATTTATATATTTGGCTGTGCAGTTTTTAGTTGTGGCATGTGAACTCTTAGTTGCAGCATGTGGGATCCAGTTCCCTGACCAGGGATTGAACCCAGGCACCTGCACCGTGCGTTGGGAGCTCAGAGTCCCAGCCCTTGGACCACCAGGAGGTCTCCCTTTATCCAGTTTTCCCTGGTAGTAACACCTTGTAGAACAGATATCACAACCAAGATATTGACATTGATACACCCCAGGATCTTGTTCTCCAGTTTTACTTGTACTTATTTGTGTATCTAGTTCTTTGCAGTCTTATTATATCTATAGTCTCATGTATCCAATACCACAGTTAAGACACAGTTCCATCACCCCAAGGAGTCCACATGCTGTCCTTTTTATAACCGTACTTATTTCCCTCCTGTTGCTCCTAACTCCTAGACCCTTGGCAGTCAACCAGTTTGGTCTCTATTTCTGTAAATTTTTTAATTTCAAGAATGTTATATAAATGGAGTCATACAGTATGTAACATTGTGGGGTAGGGTTCCCTCCCCCAACTGAGCTTAATTCCCTTGAAATTTATCCAGATTGTCATGTGTCAGTAGTTTGTTTCCTTCTATTTCTGAATAGTATTCCATTGTGTGAACGTACTATAACATAACTAGTCACTGTTGAAGGACATCTGATTTATTTCCTGTTTTTGGTTGTCATGAATTAAACTTCTGTGGACTTCTGTATACAGTTTTTTATGTGATCATAAATTTTCATTGCCAAGAGTGCAGTTGCTGGATCATATTTGCTAAGTACATGGTTTGTAATTTACTTAAATAATTAGCAGATAAAGACCTTTTCCTTTTAAAATGATTGACTTTTACTTTGTGTGTGTGTGTGTGTGAAAAACATCAGTTGACAGTTCCTTGCAAAGCTATCTGTGTTCTAGAACTTGTTACCTGTGTAGCTGAGCAATTGAACTGAACTGAACTGAACCTGTGTAGCCAGGGAGTTTGCATTTTGGAATAGGCATTGTGAGAGGAAGGTGAAAGCTGACAGATCAAATCCCAGAGTCATCATAGAGTAGTTTGCTTTTCTGTGAAATGTTTCATACATTTTGTTCAGTTGTTCAGTCGTGTCTGATTCTTTGTGATCCCATAGACTACAGTACGCCAGGCTTCCCTGTCCTTCACCATCTCCTGGAACTTGCTCAAACTCATGTCCATTGAGTCAGTGATGCCATCCAACCATTTTGTCCTCTGTTGTCCCCTTCTGCTTTCAGTCTTTGCTAGCATCAGGGACTTTTCTAAAATAAGTCAGCCCTTTACATCAGGTGGCCAAACTGTTGGAGCTTCAGCTTCAGCATCAGTCCCTCCAGTGAATATTCAGCATTGATTTCCTTTAGGATTGACTGGTTTGGTCTCCTTGCAGTCCAAGGAACTTCCAAGAGTCTTGTTCCACACAACAGTTCAAAAGCATCAGCTCTTTGCTGCTCAGCTTTTTTATGATCCAGTTCTCACATCCATACATGACTACTGGAAAAACCATAGCTTTGACTATACGGACCTTTGTCAGCAGAGTAATGTCTCTGCTTTTTAATACGCTGTCTAGGGTGGTCATAGCTTTTCTTTCAAGGAGCAAGCGTCTTTTAATTTCATGGCTGCAGTCACCATCTGCAGTGATTTTGGAGCCCAGGAAAATAAAGTCTCTCACTGTTTCCATTGTTTCCCCATCTATTTGCCATGAAGTGATGGACCAGATGCCATGATCTTAATGTTGAGTTACTACATGTGTTAGTTCTTGTCATTTTTGCACTTGGTCTTCAGCTTTAATGTTGTAATAAAAGGTTGCATTTTGTTTTCTTGTCTTACAGCGGCTATGTGACTACGTTTGTGATCTCCTGTTGGAAGAGTCAAATGTCCAGCCAGTATCAACACCAGTAACAGTGTGTGGAGACATACATGGACAGGTAAAATTTCACGAGGAGAGTTTTAGCTTCTGTACTGTCTGTCCGTAGTCCATGTGTGTTTCCACTTGTGCTGTAAAATATTTAAAAAAAAAGGAGCAGCTAGTGGTTGGTTAGGATGCCTCAGTCTGTGTGATACTAATGATTCCTGGTTACTATTAAGCTGAATAAAAGCAGTAGTCAAATTATTCATGCACTTTGTTGAAATCACACTTAGGAAGTGAACTGAGTGAAGCATTATTTTTCTGTGGACAGGAGAAGATAGGAAATAACTACAGACTGACTGCTCATAGCTATTATGGTTGATAGGAGATGCTTTGGTTTTGGGCCTAATTTTCTATTCATTCTACGCATTGCTGTTTTATTCATTCTGTTCACTTAATGTCTTATTTTATTGAAAATTCATCATTTCCTTAGTGGGAATGAGAATAACTGTTCAGAAAAACTATTGGTGCATGATTTCACAGCAATTCGGTGCTAGAATGAAATGAGAAAGACAGTTCACCTTTTCATCTGCTGGAATTTTGTTTGTTTTTAAGAGTTTCAGAGCATTGACAGGAGGGGTACACCTCATTTTTAGACTCTTGCTGTCAGTGTTTAGCCTGATTAGGAAACTGTGTATTTGTGGAGTTCTTTTTCTTTTTTCCTGGGTAATGAAAGCTGAACAAAACACTCATAGCCTGCTCCATGCATGCAGTGGAGTTGGGGCTAATATAATATATTGTGACATAATATAATATATAATTATAATAATAATATATTATAAACAACATTGGATTTATGAATGCCAACATGACCTTAACTATGACTGCCTAAAGGAGCAGAAACGTGTGTAGATTATTAGTGATTGAGTTGGGTTTTTCAGTCTGTTCTCTGGATGTTTGATGTTATAGTAAATGACATCTTCATGTTTTCAGCTTCTAAATAGAAACCCCATTATGTCATAATTGATCTGTTAAAATTCTGGTTCTCTAAAGTAAACCATTAGGAGTGTATTTCTTGGTTTCCATGTTAACTTCTCTCCTAAAGTATAATAAACATTTCTATTTTGCTAACATAAAGGATATTAATATAGGAAGTGCCTTTAACATATTTGTAAAAGTTGGAATAAACCAAGCACTGTTTTCCTTTGATTATAATATTAAAATTGAAGGGTTACCTGTGTTTGGCTGCACTGTGTAGGTCGTGGGATCTTAGTTCCAGACCAGAGATTAAATCTGTGCCCTCAGATTCAATCAGCTATGAAAGTGCAGAGTCCTAACCATTGGACCACCGGGAAATTCCCCCAGGACTTTTCAGTATATGAATTACAGTCAGGATCAAAGGTCAGGAAGTTAGAGACAACTTCATACTACTAAAATTAATAAATTTACACTTCCATAATATATATGCCTTCAGTCAAATGTACAACTGTTGCTTTCATTTATCTTGTGTTTTGAGATTAATAAAGTGCTTTCTCATAAATTCCATGTCAGTTTTTTCTTTGTTTAAGGGTTCCATGAAATTGGATCATTTTGTGGAGAAGGACTGAGACTGAAAAATTGAGGAATTAGCCTAAATTCACATAGCTACTAAGGGACAGAGCTGAGATTTGAAACTCATATAGGTGCCCAGTAGCCCATATTAGAGTTGTTATTATTTTTGCCTGCGCAGTTTGCTCACCCACCTGCTGTCACTTCCCTGACCGGTGTTTGAAGCTGGGCCCCATCAGTGAAGGCTCAGAATCCTAACCACTAGGCCACCAGGGAACTCCCAGTCTATGTTAAGACTGCCACCAAACTGAACAGTGTTTCTCTTGTACTTGACCCTTTAAAACAATTGCTCATCGAAAGCATAGAACTTGAGAAGCTTCTAAATGTCTGTAGACTAAAGTCAAATATAAGATGTGTCTTTTGGGACTTGTACAGTTGTCTTCCCCTTGGGCCAGTTCTGGAATTGCAGGATTGGATTATGACTATAAATAAGCTGATAGAAAGTGCTGGCATGCATACAGTGCCAGGAAGCATTGGAACGGTATAATCTAGTGAGGAGGTTGTAGAGTTCAGTGTCAGACAGAGCTTGGTTTAAATCCTGCCTGGGTACATAATAGCTGTTTAAGAAGCCACTTCAGCTAGCTCTTCAGTTCTTTAGATATGTGGACCTTTGAGGGTCTGTAAGATGGCACAGAATCAACTGAAGGTAAAACTGCTGGTGCCTCCCTGATCAAGGGAGCATCACCAAGCCTATGCTGGTTGTCCTTGTATTCTTCACCAGCATGCGTGCATTTACAGTAAAATAAAATGCCAGTATCATTTAAGAATGTCCTTGATGAACTAGTAATATTAATTAGTAGTAGCTCTTAACCATTGAGTAGATATATCTTTTGAACAGCCCCTGTGATGAAATAGGAAGTATGCATAAAGCACATCTACTACATGTCAAAGAAAAATGGCTTTTTCAAAAGAAGATTACTTTTGCAGTTTTGTATCTCCATCTGAAATAGCCTCTTTTTTTTTTCTTTTTAATGGAATGCTATTTTTACTTGAGAGAATGAATGACAGACTATGAGTATTTGGCAACTATTTTGCAAAAGTATGTGAAGTGAGCCAGTCACTTTAAGAGGAACAATTGATAGTATTTGTTGCTGATGCCAGAATTTGAGTTTTCAAGAAAATAATTGGACTTTTAGAAATTTGAATTCACCACCATGAAGCTCCTAGCTTCTGGTACCTAAAAGACTTTTCTGATGAGATGAGTGATAATATTAACAAATATTTTTTTAATGATTATAAGGAAATACTATTTTTCATTTTCCAAATAACCAGAGTGTATTACCCACTCAAAGTGTTAGACCAACCTATCTAACACAGTTTGAGAAGAGACCGGTTGTCCAGTTTTGATGTTTTAGAAGAAAAATATGCACCATTATCTCTAAAGGTTATTAAAATTCTGCTCCCTTTTGTAACACATACCTGTATGAAGCTGGATTTTCTTTGTATACTTTAAACAGCATATCCCAACAGATTGGCTGTTTAGTTCAGTTCAGTTCAGTCGCTCAGTCATGTCTGACTCTTTGCAGCCCCATGGACTGCAGCATGCCAGGCCTCCCTGTCCATCACCAACTCCCGGAGTCTACTCAAACTCATGTCCATTGAGTCGGTGATGCCATCCAACCATCTCATCCTCTGTCATCCCCTTCTCCTCCCGCCCTCAATCTTTCCCAGCATCAGGGTCTTTTCAAATGAGTCAGTTCTTCGCATCAGGTGGCCAAAGTATTGGAGTTTCAGCTTCAGCGTCAGTCCTTCTAATGGACACTCAGGACTGATCTCCTTTAGGATGGACTGGTTGGATCTCCTTGCAGTCCAAGGGACTCTTAAAAGTCTTCTCCAACACCACAGTTCAAATGCATCAATTCTTCTGCACTCAGCTTTCTTTATAGTCCAGCTCTCACATCCATAGATTACTGGAAGAACCGTAACTTTGACTAGATGGACCTTTGTTGGCAGTGTAATGTGTCTGCTTTTTAATATGCTGTCTAGGTTGGTCATGACTTTCCTTCCCAGGAGTAAGTGTCTTTTAATTTCATGGCTGCAATCATAATCAGCAGTGATTTTGGAGCCCAGAAAAATAAAGTCAGCCACTGTTTCCACTGTTTCCCCATCTATTTGCCATGAAGTGATGGGACCGGATGCTATGATTTTAGTTTTCTGAATGTTGAGTTTTAAGCCAAATTTTTCACTCTCCTCTTCACTTTCATCAAGAGGCTCTTTAGTTCTTCTTCGCTTTCTGCCGTAAGGGTGGTGTCATCTGCATATCTGACATTTAAACATTAGCGATGATCACTTTAAAATTCTAATATGGTTAATACTGATTCATATAGTGTAAAAACAAAAGCCTTTGAGGACCTGTAATTTTTAAGACTATGTTTGGGTCCTAAAACCAAAAAAATCAAAAACTACTGAGTTGGCCAACTGTTTCCTTGCCTCTAATAATGGGGTAAAATCCACATCTCAGGATTCGTTTTGTTTTAAAATAAGAAAACTTACAGAGTGTGTGATATGAAAAACATACAATAGATGGTAGAAATTATTTGTGAAATACTGAGATGGGCCCCCAGTAATGTATGACAGTTACTTGTCTCCATATGTTTTTAGTAACTCTTTATTGTATATATTTTTTTTAATTTATTTTTTTATTGAAGAATAATTGCTTTACAGAATTTTGTTGTTTTCTGTCAAACCTCAGCCTGAATCAGCCATAGGCTTACATCTATCCCTCCCTTTTCAACCTCCCTCCCATCTCTCTCCCCATCCTCCCCTTTAGGTTCATGCAGAGCCCGTTTGAGTTTCTTAGCCATACAGCCGATTCCCGCTGGCTATCTGTTTTACATTTGGTAATGGAAGTTTCCATGTTACTCTTTCTATACATCTCACCCTCTCCTCCCCTCTCCCCAAGTCCACAGATCTGTTCTCTATGTCTGTTCCTCCATTGCTGCCTTGTTTAAATAAATTCTTTAGTACCAGTTTTCCAGATTCCATATATATGTGTTAGAATACAATATTTATATTTCTCTTTCTGACTCACTTTAGTAACTCTTTATTATATTAAAGAATTTTGGAAAAACTTTCAGTATGGAGTAGGTATGGGTCCCTGAAGCAGAATTTTTTGTCATCCATTAAATATATATATATTAAATGGAAATTTACAAAGCGTCTATTCAAGAACATGTTGCTGCAGACATCTGGAGTAAAGTCTAAGGACACTCACTCTTCTACAATACTTTTAAAGAAGCAACTACTTTATAAAACTTTTAAGTGTTTCCTTTCAGACTTGTGTGTATATACTCAATATTTTACATAGTAAAATTGTATAGTTATGTTATAGGGTTGGTTTTGTGTTCTGTTGCACTTTGCTACATGGTTTCCATTATAATCATTATTTATGACTGTGTGAGGTCTGGGTCTTACTAATATTCCCCTATGTTGGTCATGAAGGTTGTTTCTTCTCTTATTAGAAATGGTGCTATGATGCATTTTCTTTATGTTACACACCTCCCCCCCCCCCCTTAAGGATATAGTCACAGAAGTGGAATTACTAGGCTAAAGTAACACACAGACACGTGTGTGTGTGTATTACATATACACATATATACACCAAGTGTGTGTATAAATGTATATACTTATTTTTTACTGCTTATATTGTGTGTGATTGTTTATACATATGTGATATACACATGCATACATATATGTGAGGTGGGAAGTGAGAAGTAATATTACTACGTAAATTTTACTTTCAAATGTAAACGACAGACGTGAAGGAAATTATGAATAGTAGTTGGTATAGTATAGTCAATACCTTAATCCAAAATTCTTTTTCAGAAAAACTGTGATGTTTTGTTTAGGAAGTAGGATTAGGATAATCTAGTTGACTGAAGTTATCAAGCACACAAATTTGTCAGTTAAATTTTCAGGCAAATAGAGTATGATGAAATATATATATATTTTAATATATTGATTATTGAGAAGGCTCTCCACAGCTGTAGAGCCTAAGGATACACATCTCTGAAAGCAGAGTATAAGAAGGTAGATTGATCTGCTCTGTAGGACACTATGAAGTGTCATGTAAACTCATTCTTTGAAAGAAATTCTTATCGACTTGCTTCCTTAACTTTTGTCTCTTTAAAATAGATGCAGAATGTGGGACAAAATGATTGGGTTAGCTTATCGGCAGTTAGGTAACTGATACATGATTTCAAATTCTGTAGTGATAGACGGGGAGATGTATGAAAGAAATTTGAGGGGGTTTGCCATGACATTGATGAGCTAGGAATGACTTCAGTGATAACTGAAAGCTTCATTTTAGTGCTTTATTTTTTAAGGCTTGGAAGCTGTGTGCTTGGTAGTTTAGTTTGCACTTTATTTCTTTTTATGAATGTACATATTTGAAGTCTTAATTCACCGCTTCTTTACACAGTTTGGCCTCAGTTTCATTATTTTACTCCTTCACAGGAATTTGTAATCAGCATATATTGCCTTTCTTTTATAGTTTTATGACCTTTGTGAACTATTCAGAACTGGAGGTCAGGTTCCTGACACAAACTACATATTTATGGTATGTAAACACCAGTGATATCAACTACTTATTTCATTTTATATTTTTTCAACTACTTATTTTAAATGGAGATCGATCTTACTACATGTAGATTATGTAATACTTTCATTGCCATGTGACAACCACTATTTAAATATGTGAAAAGGTGATTCAGTACTTTGCTACATTTTGCTGTGTCCTTTGGTTGAGAATAATTGTTCTTGTAAACTGCTGTGCAGGTAGGACTGGGTTGTAGCCTTTTTGTAGTTTTTGTAGTTTTTGGTTAGGTAAAAACAAAAAAACAATAGCTTGGAACCTCAGGTTTAAAGCATAAATCTTCAATTTACTGTTATTTTGTCATCTTTTTTTTTTGAGCATTCATTTTCATCTGTTATTAATCTGGATTGAAGAATGTACACATTTACACATTTGCTATTAAGGTAGATACTTGCTTTCTTTTTGGAATAAAATGTTACTGTTCTAATTTTTTTTGAGTCCTGTTATTTTCCTTTCTTCTGAAAATTTCTGGGTTACTCTCTTATTCTTTTAGCTGTTTTCCTATTGTCTAATATTGGCCCAAGTAAAACATAAATGGGAAGTGTAGATAGTATGTCTTCATATGCAGTTGTTAAATACAAAACTGAGTGTAGAACACTGTTAAGATATTTGCTCTAAAAAAAAAGAACTATTTTCAAATTGACAGCTCTTTTGATCCAGTTAAAAAGATTTTTGAAATTCATTTAAAGTTTTTTGATCACATTTTTTTTTTGATTCACCTTTATTTTTACAAACGCTTATTAATATAGGTAATAGAGAATTGAAAAAATGGTGGTTTTATAGGGAAAGTCCTTGAGAGAACTGCACAGCAGCTTGCTGTAAGCCTCCCGCAGCATAAGACTAGCACATTTAGTAGGAATAGCTTATTTACTTCCATTTCAATTTTTTGTTAAAACCCAATTTCCAAATAATTCAGTGTGTGACTCTTTATTTTTGTTATTTTGTACCATGTCTCTGAGTTTGTGCACTTTGGTATAATTTTTTTTAAATATTGCTGTTATTATATTGTTTGTAACTGTAAATTTTTACTTTACAGGGTGATTTTGTAGACCGAGGTTACTATAGTTTGGAGACCTTCACTTACCTTCTTGCACTAAAGGCTAAATGGCCTGATCGTATTACACTTTTGCGAGGAAATCATGAGAGTAGACAGATAACACAGGTGTATGGATTTTATGGTAAGATTTTCTGTTTCTCTGACTCTGAATATTGTCTTACGTTCCTCTTTGGGGAAAAAACGCCACATACATCATACATGTACTTTTAATAGTAAAATTAGAAAATACAGATAATCTTTTTCCACTTTCATTTTTAAATCCATTTTTTCCCTCAATCAGTTGACAATCTGACTACGTAGAGAGAACCATTCTATTTTTTCTTTTTTTACTAAAGTATATAGTTGATTTATAATATTAGTTTCAGATGTGCATCACAGTGATTCAATATTTTTATAGATTATACTCCTTTTAAAGTTATAAAATATTAGCTATATCATCTGTGTTGTACAGTATATCCTTGTAGCTTATTATTTTATACATAGTAGTCTGAGAGAACCCTTTTTAACTTTTTGGTGTATGTCTTTCTAGATCAGTGCCTCAAAATGTAGTCTTCAGTTTACCTCATTGGAATTATCTGGGGTGCTTGTTAAAATTGTAGACTGCTGGCTGCCACTGTAGACCGTTTGAGGTGGGCCTTAGAATCTGCTGAAAAGGAATGCTTTGCACCCTCAGTTTAAGAGTCTATTCTATATACATATGTGTGTGTGTGTGTTTGTATACGTATCTGTGTACGTATACATCACATCAAGCTAAAATGTGATCATACTTGGTTTTTTAATATTGTGACCAGCTTTTTCATTTCATTAATGTTGTTTTTGTAGCTGCACTGCAATACACTGTACTGTAAATCTGTGTACTTCCCCCAGAGAATACTGGAACTCAAGTCATTAAAAGCAAAATAGCTACTTCTATAAAATTTTGTATGATTGAAAGCTTTTAAAAATGAGATTTGGAGCTCTTTGAAAGAGGTAGATAGAACTCTTGAGATATTAATATGAATTTTCTTTGAGCACAAGGCAAATATTGAGAGATTTAAAAATATTAATCTCATAACCATTTAGTTTTAGACTTTATATTTTGAATTATGTCATGTCGTTGTAAAGATAAATTGAACTCTCTTACTGCTCATTTTGTCAGCCATTGTCAGTTATTAAACTGAGAAATTTTGAGAATTTGTTGTTTATTTATTTATGGTCACCCTTTGTTTCTTGGGGAACCTTAGTTCCCCAGTCAGGGATTGAATGCAGGCCACGGCAGGGAAAGCCTGGAATCCTAACTACTAGGTCACCAGGGATCTCCCTGAGAATTTGTTGCTTATATAACTTTGTTAATAGAAATTGAAAAGTTAGATGGCTAATATTTATCTCCTTTCTACAAGTTACTTCTTATTTACATTCTCAAAATGCCAAATACCATTTAGAATAAAACTGATTGATGCTTTTACAAAATAATCAGTATTTTGGATAACATATAATATGATGTTAGCTCATTGAAAGCAGCTGACTCCAGCTGTCCAAGATTACTATTATGCATATACTTACACCCCAGAAATTGACCAGCATTACCACTGTAGGGCAAAAGGAATAAAAGGGGGAGAGGAAAGAGGACATTTTAATCATGACGCCTTGACTGAAGAAAATGATAGCAGCACAACATCCAGCACTGAATGTTTTTGATCCCAAGCTATGCTCTAGTGCTCATAAAATTTTTTTTGTTTAGTAAGAGGAAACCCACCTGTTCCTCAGGAGGAAGATAGATTTAGTCATCATGGAACTTAATATTGATTTTAAAGTAAAAATGTCCACACATAGCTATTATATTGGGCCTTCGGTTCATCCTGATAAACATGGTTGTAGTTAGCAGTTATTATGAAGCAAGTGCTTTGCTTATGTGTTAGGGTAAAAAATTGACAAGTCGATTCCTACTGGTAAACTGTGCTCAGTGTTAGAGATGTCTCCTGAGACGTTTACATAAGGATCCTGCCTCATGTAGAGATACAATTTAGAAAATTATGAGGGTTGAGCATACCCCACAGTATCATTTTCAGCTGTACTTAGGACAATAGTGATATGTGGTTTTTTTTTTGCAAAATTAAGGAAGAAACCAAAGAGCATGGCTTCCTTGGTATTAACTGAGAGAAGAGATTAATATACTTTATTAACTGTGTAGATAGCAGAGAGAATGTTCAGCTGAGAATATATAAGACCTAGTGATAACTACCAGGGTACTTCCTAGAACTCAAGTGTGTAGTTGCATAATCTGCAGAAAATCTCAGGAGAGACAATGTAGGTCTGAGAAATGTTGAAAATGTTCTTGTGATTAAGGGTCCTTTAATGTGTTTGGTTATCCTGCTAGCCTAAAGTAGTCACGTTAAATACATTACTGTGTTTGATGGAATTGCCCAGAATTTTTTTTAAAGTTTGTTTATTTATTTGACCACACCACATGGCCTGTAGGACCCAGTTCTCTGACCAGGGATCAAAACTGCACCCTTAGCAGTGAAAACAAGGAGTCCCAACCACCAGACCACCAGGGAACTACTCCCAGTGTTAATGATAAGACAAAAACGTTTGCTCTGGGTTATGTGAAATTAATATTTAGCTCTTCTTGATTATAGCATTTGACCAATAATTTCAGCTGCTTCTTAGGGCCACTTTTGGAATGAAAAGTAGGACCACTTTCCTAGACCAGTTAGCTACTAGTCTCCTGGCTCTACATGGAGGATCTACCAGGGCTAAATATGTGTCATAACCTGCCATCCTAGTTTAAGCATAAGTTCTGTTGTCCTAGTGTTAGATATATCCTTTATTTATTTTATTTCATTTATTTATTTTTTGGCCGTGCCTCACAGCTTGCAGAATCTTAGTTCCCCAACCTGGGATTGAACCCAGGCCACGGCAGTGAAAGCACTGAGTCCTAACCACTGGATCTCCAGGGAACTCCCTTGTATTCTTTATTTTTATCAGCATATTCAGAACTTCATTAATGAGAACTCTGTTTGTCTCATAGATGAGTGCCAAACCAAATACGGAAATGCTAATGCCTGGAGATACTGTACCAAAGTTTTTGACATGCTCACAGTGGCAGCTGTAAGTTTATGTAAATCTTTTTAAAAGCTTAAGTATTTTTCTGCCAGTAACACTTTGCATATGTTTATCTAATTGCCATCTCAATTATATTGATATCATTAGCACTCATTGATGAGTTTAGGTATGACTGAGCTTATTGTTATATATTCAACTCTTTGTTATCTTTTTTTGCTAGTTAATAGATGAGCAGATTTTGTGTGTTCATGGTGGTTTATCTCCTGATATCAAAACACTGGATCAAATTCGAACCATTGAACGGAATCAGGAAATTCCCCATAAAGGAGCATTTTGTGATCTGGTTTGGTCAGATCCTGAAGATGTGGATACTTGGGCAATCAGTCCCCGAGGAGCAGGTTGGCTTTTTGGTGCAAAAGTCACAAATGAGGTAAAGCCAACATTTTTGTAAAAGTGGTTTGTTGGTCGCGAATGGCATATGTAAAGAACTATGGTTATTATAGATACCAAACTTCTAGTCTAGTTTACTCAAACTGTGGTGCTCGTGGATATTAGATTTCTTGTCTGGTTTATCATATGTCTTTCCTTAAGGTTAAATGAGATCATGAAATAAAAGCGCCTCCTTTAGCATCCACTGGTACTGTGTGTAAAATAAATTTTCCTTTTCTTTCAAACAGTGTAAGTAATGAGATAAGGGCAAGATAGGCAACTTTTTAATATATATTTCTTAGTGTATATATTTTTTTAGATTGAGATATAATTGACATATAACATTGTATTAGTTATGTATATAACATAATGATTTGATATGTGTGCTTATTGTGAATAGGCAGATTTTTTTGAGGTTCAGCTATTTTCATTTAAAAATACACACACATACACAGGGTGAACTAATCCAGCATAGTGGAGTCAGAGAGCTAGATTTATCTTGTCTGAGCCTCTGTTTCTTTCAGTTGCAAGAGAAGGATAATAAATCTCTTTCCAAATTTTTTAAGAGCCATACTGAAGCCTCAGTAAATGATCGATATTGATAGTAATGTGTGTGTGTGCTGTCATGTCCTTCTCTTTGCAACCCGTGGACTGTAGCCCGCCAGGCTCCTCTGTCCATGGGATTTCCCAGACGAGAATCCTGGGGTGGGTTGCCATTTTCCTCCTCCAGAGCATCTTCCTGATCCCATGTCTCTTGTGTCTCCTGCATTGGCAGGTCTTTGCCACTAGCGCCACCTGGGATGCAGACTGATAGTAATATATTTATTATTAAACCATAAAAAGCTTTGCTTCATATCTGAATGTACTTACAGAATGCTTTTCTTTCAGAAATTTGTGTCTAATTATGTGATTATTTCTATAACTCAGGCCAAAGTGTCTGACTTACGAAAATTAGTGGGGAATAACAGTAGAATGTGTTCTATAATCAGGAGAGCTTTAGTTGATACAGGATTTATACTTAATTTAAATGCTTATTTTCTTATATATGTAGGTTGATTTATTGAAAAATGTGCTGAATACTTAACAGAACCTTTCTAAATTGCAGTTTGTTCATATCAACAACCTAAAACTCATCTGCAGAGCACATCAATTAGTGCATGAAGGCTATAAATTTATGTTTGATGAGAAGCTGGTAACAGTATGGTCTGCTCCTAATTACTGCTATCGTTGTGGAAATATTGCTTCAATCATGGTCTTCAAAGATGTAAATACAAGAGAACCAAAGTTATTCCGGGCAGTTCCAGATTCAGAACGTGTTATTCCTCCCAGAACGACGACGCCGTATTTCCTTTGAGGCCTTCGCCCCATCCTGCTGACCCATTTTTCTGCCCTCTTCTTACCCCAACTTTTGTGTATTACCCTCTACAATATACTTTTTATTGAGCACTTTGCTGCTGAAATGCTGCCTCTTGCCTTTTTTTTTTTAATTTTAAATTATCTAAATTTATTGTTTGTTATGGTGTCTATAGCAACGTTTTTCTATCAGTTTCCTCCCCCTATCCTGTCCCTGCCTTGGACTCATTTGAGAAGACTTGAGAAATGTCTTAATACTCACACTGCTGCATGTAGCTCTTGCTTATTTACCGGTCTGAGGGAAACAGAATGTGTTTCCTTTTTTAAAAAACCAATTGACAGAACAGACTACACTGAAATACTCCTCCTTTTGTATTATTCAGTCTTTTGTTTTAGTTTGGTAAGTTTTAAGAAATTTCAGCAGCAAAGTTGTTATCCAGTGGGCACGATGGACTGCAAATGACTCGAGTTATGTATACCGTCCCAGCTGTAAACTTCATTGTCCTTTGTTGGATGATATTTTAAATGGATATAAAATAAATTGGTCTAAAGGGCTGCCCTTTGTTGTGTTTTTAAATTTTAGTTTTAAAACTGCTCTAGCTTATGACTTTGTACATTAAGATAATTGTATTGATCTTTTTCCAGATTCCTTGTATTTTTTAATAAAGTAATCCTAAATAAAACTCAGATAGGTTAAAATGTTAGAAATTTTAAACAGCATACGTTGTTAGCTTAAAGTTACTCTTTTTTTTTTTCCTAATCAAAGTTCTTGACCCTTTGGCTATTAAGTTTAAAACTTCAACTGAAATTCAGTACTATTTATTTTAAAAAAATCACTAAACTGTGCCTAAAATAAATGACTGCCATATTAATGTTTTGGTTTATATCCTCTCTAGTAATAGAAAAACATTTAATACTTGTAATGCTGATGTGTTCATTTGATACCAGTTGAGTAGAATGTGATCAATCCAGTTTACAGTCTATCATGAGTATCATTAAGTAAAATATATGTACTTTTCAATGGGAATCATTCTTCTCTTGCTGTAACACTTGACCTTAACTTTTAGAAAGTATTCATTTTTTAACTGCAACTGGAAACGTTGAAAAGTCAGGACTCTTGTATTTGTGGACTGTAATCTGAAGCAGATTTTTTAAAGTGTAGAAAAAACCCCAAATTGTCCTTTTTGTAAAGGTCTGTGATACCATGTTTTGGCTTTGTGTAAGTAATTTGAATACCCAAAGGGTTGTGATGATCAGTTCTTGATATGCAACTGTCCGCTTAATAAGGACAAGTGTTCCACTAGTGTCTCTTATGACTTTGGTCATAAATGATGCTAGAATTAACCATTTTGTGAAATAGTTGGTATCCATTTACTACTATAATTAATTTTTTGTCATTCCAGGAAATCTTTGTGAAGCCAGCCAATTAATAAAGCACTTTAGCATCTGTTCAGGTAGTTTTGAAAACCAACTTTTTCCCATTCAGGATAAGAACTTCCAGGTTACCTAAAAATGCAATAAAAATCTTTATAGTCTAAGCTTCTTGGCACATAATTTTTCATCAGGGCTTTTCCTTTATTAAATGAGCACAATACTGTTTTAATTTTTACCCCCTTAACCACACAACTCCTTGTATAGTTTTTAATTGTGTAGCTGCAAGAAAGAAGTGACTAAGACATTTGCTGCAAACACTTGAACTGTTGGGTCAGTAGCTTTGTGTTACTGCCCTGACCCCAGTGTAATTCAGGGGGAAAGGTATTTTTTATCTTACAGGGATATGTAGCTATGTATTTTACTAATTGTGAAACACTGGAAATTAATGATGCAGACAACTTGGTTTGGTCTTGGAACAGCTCTCTGCAGTATTTTTTTTGTGTGTGTGTTACCATAAATTGTATTTAAGTGCTTGCTCTCACCTGCTTTTAAGTTGTACCAATAAAATCAGTAACCCTCAGCTCTTCCTTCCCATTTGACACTCCTTAGCTTAGATTGATGTAGTTGTTTTAGTTATCCGTGTAATGTGACTTTTATTTTTAAGTCATGGTGTACTGCATTTGTTTGTCACTAGTTGGGCACGTGCCAATATTTCTGTCCATTCCTTAACTGCCATCTCTGTTTTGCCTGGTTTTTTCCCTTCAACTGAATAATGGCTTTTTGCATGAAAAAAAGTTTTTACTATTAGACATGTAAAGGGAAGAGAGAGTGAATGTATTGGACTTTGTAAGCCTAAAAGGAATATTTGGATCCCTCTAATAAAAAGGGCTATGTACTATTTAGAGTAATCATATGGTGGAAAATCCTTGCAAGTCACAGATTTATAGGCAGGAGGCTCTGTTACTCCCTGTGTCTAGGCTGAATGTAAAATCCCTTATGTTGTATTAATGGGGGTAATAACTATTTTTATTTGCTGATGATATACTTGGTTTCTAATAAAATGTCCTAGGCTCTAGTGAGAACTGTCTACTTTTAATTGCCAATTACTTCCCTTTCCTCATTTTTCTGATATGCTCTTGGCTAGCTTTTTTTCGGTTAATGCTTTTTCCTGAAAAATCTCACCATTTTAAATGTGTTTATTCGAGTGTGATCCTAAAAAGCCTGGATCAAGAGCACATCTCTAATATGCAGCCTGCATCATCTCCTACTCCATCTGGATGTCTAGAACTGTTGGACGATTTTGATGTCTTAAACCCTGGGTTTTGCTTTTGAAATAAGGTTTGAAATACTGTTCTTCGCATTAAGATTTGTGTGTTTTTGCTTTGTAAGCCCAGCATCAGGTTTTGGAAGATGCCTGTACTGTGAAAGCAAATCCGAACTCTCTCTGAGCCTCTTTCATTGTCAGAAATAGAATTGCTTTCCATCAGCCTCCAAAAAATTGTGTATCTGGGGTGGAAGAGATTTAACAGCAAAAATCCAGATTTTTAAATGTACTTGTTTTCTAAATGCCAATGTTTGTAAAGCACCTTCAGTTCTCTGGATGAAAGGTGCTATATTCTCTCAGTGTAAATTAATAAAAAGATTATAGGAAGTTTGTCAAAAAATTTTATCTAATGTAGTCTGTAGTATCTCCCAACAAGAAGTTAGCATTTTATATAACACAGTTTAAAAAACCGCTCATTCCTTCACTTGGTTGCCTGACTAGTAAACAGAAGTGAAACTGCTCTTGTTCTGCATTTGACTCTTAAGTGTCCCAATTCTTTAAAGGCAGCATTCATTGTTCTGTGCTGGATCCACTGCCCAGAACCCTGCTTCATGAGATCGTCACAACTCTTTCACTTGTGTAATTAACCAGTGTGAAGTCATACTGATGAAATATACAGTAGTAAAACACCGAACAGAAGCATTTGGAAAGTCCCCTAGCATGAAACCACGCACAGTAGATGCTTGGGGAAGGAGCCTGTTCCCCTCTTACTAGTTTTCCTGTTAATCACTTGGTGAATATGTGCCTTTTTCACCCTTGTGATAGTAAGTTTATGCTGGTTTGGATCATTCAAATGTTTCCTTAATTCAAAAATGCATGAAGTTTATGAATTTTTTTTTTTTGCATGTGTGTCAACAAAAATACTAGGTAAGTATATTCCACTCAGTCCTTGGGGATCCACTGTTCTCGGCAGTTTGCTCTTTTTTATATAAATGGAAATGCGTTATTAAAGACTGAATGCAGGCATTATGGAATAGTGGAAAGAATATAGGTTTGGGGATCAATCTAGGAAAGAACCCCAGGTCTGCCAGGCAGTAAGAACAGCTAACCTGTATTGAGCACACTTAGCTGAATACTGTACATGCCCTATTTTGTATCATCCTTAAAATGGCTCGATGATTATATTACCTCTTTGTTCGTCAGATGCAGAAACAGATCATAGGTAACTCGAAGGAGAGTTAGAACTTGAACCCCTTTAAGGCATCCTAGAGTAGTACATCTTACACAATATTGGTTATTGTAGCTGTGTGACCCCCAAGCAAGTTGGATTCTAATCTTAAAAATTCTGTGTCTAAGAATATCATACAGGGTTGGTCTCAGGATTAAAAACAGCACTCAAAATACCCAGTCCCTGACCCAAAGTTGCAGTTTATTGAGAGCACACTTATATGCCATTTGCCCACATTCATTGTAGTTAGGAAGTAAGAGTAATCCAAGGCAATATATAATTGCTGACATAGTGTAGTTTATATAAGTACAACAAATTTGGAGAAGGAAATGTTTGATTAGGATGGAGTAGTTGGGAAGGCTTAAAAGAAGAAGTGTGAATTAAAAGAGGAACATGTACCAGAATGATGGGCCATGTATTTCATGTAGTAGAAGCACAGAAGCAGGGATGACTAGAACTTGGGCATGATTTGGAGATAGAATTGAGGGTACGTACTTCTTGGGAAAGCTTAAGAAATGAATAGCTGCAGCTCTATTGACAATACTGTGTTACAGAAGCATTGGCCAATTGTGAAAAACCTTGAAAACCAGACAGGATAGTTTTAATTCATGTTTTGAGAAACATAGTAAATGACTTTCAAAATTAGTCGTCTTAGTAAGTTGATCCCACCAGGACTCCTACCCCATCTTTCCCAGTCTGACAAATTATTCTGGGGTTCTTTCCTTTTTCTGGCTTGCTAATGGTAAGGGTGGATACTACTGGTTGGGAATTAGGTGACTGTGGTTCTATAATTTTGGGATTATGTAAAATACTAATTTGGGGAGCCAACATGTTCAATTGTTTTTCCTTGTCAGTGCCATTTAAAGGTTCCATTACAATTTACCATCATTTCACTGAAGGAAGTATGTAAAAAGAGCTGTCTCAGAATAAAGGACAGCCCTTTACACCAAATAAATTTGACTTTATGAAAAATTAGTATTCTTATTTTTGCGGATTTGTGGAGATCAGTAAGAGATTTGTCCCAAGCCTTTTAGTGTGTATAACTCTAAGCTGTTATATTATTGATGCACAAAAGCATGTTCCACTAAAACAGAAGTAGCTTAAGAGAAAGTTATTCCTCCTCTCAGCTCCAAATAGATTCTGAGGCTCTACCAAACAAAAACTACAGAGGAATGCAGCAAGGGGAAGGGGATTCCACCAAAAAGGAAGAATTTTGTTAATATGTTAATGAGTTACGTCTTACTTTGAAGGATGGTTTTGTTAAAGCAGAAAAGATAACTGATTATGTGCTGGTAGTCTTGCATGCTTAGGTCTGGCAACAATACTAAAAATGCAAAGAAATTTATTTCAAAATCGATTAGCTGGAGCAGAGGTCACAGTTACTTTCAGTATCACAGGATGGTTAGCAACACATTCAGGGGTCAATTCTATACAGGCATTTGAAAACGAAGCCCATTGCTTTTGGTTATGGCATCAATTCTGTTTGCAGGGTTGATTTTCCTTTCTTGGTAATTTACTTTATAAACCTCTTGCTTTCTTGGAAGCCTGCACCCAAGCCTGTGATCTTCTCTGCAGAGTACTGAGCACCTAAACCACGCTTTATTTTGATAAGATTCTTACAGTTTTTTTGCTGGATTCTCTATGAAGCGCCTCTGAGTTCTGACCATTACAGCATGATGTAGTCTGGGACCGGATATGAGGTGGTTCAAAATGAAGCTCAGTTTGGAGACTTCGCTCACTGTCGCACCTGCCAGAGGAGTTTGGGAAATTGCAGCGCGTGGCTGTTGGGTCTGGCGTGGCGCAGTGTCGGGGGGCGCCAGCAGGTGTGTGGGATGCAGGAAGCTGAGCCAAAAGAACCTGCCCGCAGGTGTCTGGCGCCGGAGACGCAGTTTCTTGTTTCGGCCGCACGGTGGCGCTTAGATATCCCCGGCCTTGCTAGCAGTCTCTAAGGCACCTCCGCCGCCACCTGCAGTCTCAACCAAACTCTAGGTGGCGGGATGTGACGGCCCGAGAGTCCAATCGACCGCCAGGTTTTCGGCTACACTGCAGCTCTAGCCAATGGGAGCCGAGGAGAGGCGCGGAGGAGGCGGGTCTCGCGGCAAGCCTGGCAGAGGCGCGAGGCCCTCCGCCCGCCTCTCCGCCTACTCCAAGCCTCCGCCGCTTCAGCTTCCCGAGCGAGCCCTGCGGCCGCCGGAGCAGCTCCCGCGGCGGAGCAGGAGCCGGATGGTCAGAGGAGCCCGGCAGCCCCAGCAGCCGCGGAGTCGCCTGGTCCCCAGGTGGGGCGGGGGCTGGATGGAGGTCGGGCTTGGGGATGGGGCGGGGGCGCGGGAGCGGGCCCAGGGCAGCAGCTTGGGGCCGTGAGGCATTCGGGGGCGCCGAGACTGGCGGGGCGGGGGGTTCAGGCTGCGGGGAACTCGGGGGTCGCCTAGGGGGCGGCGGAGCTGGCTGGCCGGTGGTCGCACCCTCCTGGCCGGATAAGAGGGGGTGTGTGAGGGAAGGGGCGCCGACGGGTGAGACTCGGGGCGCTGGGCCGGGAGGGGCAGGAACGCGCGCGCCGGGTGGAGGGGGCCGTGGAATGCGGGGGGCGCCGGGCCTGGAGGGGCGGGGCTCGGAGGGGCACTGCACGGGCGGGAGGGGTGGGCGCCGGGAAGGGGCCGCGGAGGGGCTTGCGGGGTTGATGAAGTAGACAATGAGTGGGAGGTGGTGGGTGGTTTTGGGGAGATGGGCTGTGACGAATGAGGATGAGGATGGAGTGACAGACAGGAGACAGCAAGGTTTGGGCAAAGCAGCTATTAGGGGAACGGTGAGTCCTGGGGTCTCTGGGAAACAGGGAGCATAAGGCGTTCTGTAAGGTCAGGTATGGGCTTAGCGAGTCTAGGGTTCTCGGGGGCGGTCCGTTGAGTTCTTGACTGGCACTGTATGGCCCGCAGATGTGTTCTGGTATGTTACTTTTAGTTACCATCTTATCTGTTTGGTCTGTAGACTGACTGGCACAGTGGAGAAACCACCCCGAAAACGGAAAAGCAGGTAAGGCAAAATGCCTTCCTAATTTTTATTCGTTTTTTCCATTTGCTTGGGTACACCTGTGCTATACTGCATAATTATACTCTGTCAGTGAAGTTTTTATTTAGCTCCTTCCTTAATGGGTGTAGCTGTGTGCAGGATCTCTCTTCTGAAGACCTCAAAATATTACCTGTACACTAATTTTTTTTTTTTTTTTTGTATCTAAGATTATATGGCAAACAGATGTGGATAATTGAGAAGTCCTAGTTTTTTTATGTTAGCCGTAATTTCAACTTCTTCACCAGCTCTGTTTTAAAAGCTAAGGTATATTGAACACCTACTATGTGCCAGGTACGATGCACAGGTGATTATTTGTGTTATCTTCTGTAATCCTTGAAGCTCCCCAAGGAAGTGTGTACAGTTAATCACTGTTTTACCCAGGAGAGAACTGAGACGCAAGAGAAGCTGAGCATTTCCCAAAGATCATACATCTAATAAATGATAGAACCAGGATTGGAATCCCGGTAGTCTGACTCCGGAGCTGAAGCTTTTAACGTTATCGTATAATGCCTTTAATTAATAAATAAATAGTTGAAAATAGGTAACTTTTTAAAAATTCATTGTACATAGAGTGTAATAAACAGCTGAACCACAGGAAAATAGATGCAAAAGTAGTCTGCAGCAAGTGCATTATTCTGTGCATCCATTCCATTTTCTGAGCACATACCACGTGTCAGGTACTTTATAGCCATTCTGTGTAGTCATTTGAAGATTCCTTTTTCACAGATGTTGGTGTTGGCCTAGAGAAAGTAAGTGACAGTAGTGAGGATGTGGCCAGTAGGGCCACTGTAATAGTACTTGCTGAGTTATCCATGTTAATACCTGGAAAAACTTAACAGTAAGTAGATAATGAAATGCTGATGGTGGGAAGTGTCAGTAGCCAAAGTTCCTTTATCACTCTTTAGGCCTGTACTGGGCAATATATAGCCGTGTATGGCGTTGAACACTCAAAATGTGACTCGCATGACTGAGGAACTGAATATTTAATATTATTAGTTGTAATTAATTTAAATTTAAAAATGGATACTTAACTACTGGAAAATGTTTATATCTGGAACAACTTGGGTATGTGAATCTGCTTTTTCATCTGTAAATTATGAAATCTGAATACAGATCAAATTTATCCAATGAAAAGTTAATGTCCAAGGTGAGGCACATATTTTAAGTATTAAAAAACACACCAAATTTCAAATTAGTACAAAAAGAGCATGGCAAATTTTTCATTATTAATTTTTATGTTGATTACTTCATGAAATAGTATTTTAGATATACTGGATTAAATAAACTGTTACTCAAATTAATTTCAGTTTTTTCTTTTTATTTTTTCTAACATTACTGGGAATTTAAAGATCACAAATATGGCTTACATTTACTTTCTTTTCAGTAGCCCTTGTTTAACTCTTATTACTCCATTGCCAGACTTTTAGAGTAGCCTCCTGACTGGGTACCCTACTTTGAATCTGTAATTGATTCACATACTTTGCAAGTTGATCTTGTAATTCTCAAGCTTAAGGTCCTTATGTGGTTCCCCTTGTTTACTGAACATAATTAAGACTTTTTAGTGTCATCATGAAAAGAAACTGCTCTCTATTATGATAAACCATAAAGAAAAAGAATATTTAAAAAATGAGTGTGTGTATATATATATATGAGTGTATGTATATATAATTTTAACTGAATCACTTTGCTATACAGCAGAAAGTAACACAGCATTGTAATTCAACTATACTTCAGTGAAAAAAAAGAGAGACTGCCTTTATTTCACTTCTCCCTATCTTCCCAGCCACAGTTGAGTTTTGTGGCCTTGGAAATTCTCCATAATGGAGCTACTAAATGTCTCGTATTAAATAACTTCCTGGTGAACCCTTCAGAATGAATTAATTGTTGAATATAACTCTATGTTCTGTTTGCCATTCCCAGAACTTATGTTTAGGTTTTTGCATGATTCCTTTTTCTCTCTGGAATACTTTCTGCTCACTCCTTGGCAAGCTCCCCCCTTTTAAGACTTCCCTCAAACATCGCATCTTCCATGCGGACTTTCTACCCTGTCCTTCACCTTCCTCTTAGTTCGTTCCTACGATAGCTTGTAGATACACCCACGTGTAATAGTTTGGGCTGAATTTGAATCCTAGCTCTATCAAATACAAGTTTTGAGATGATGTACAAGTTAATAAACCTCTCTGAACCCCAGCTTCTTCCTTTGTATAATGGAAATAATAACAGTTCAACTCTGATAGGGTCATTAAGTGTTCAGTATAGTGCCCGGCACATAGAAAGTATCCAATAAATTTTAGGTTAAAAAGCACATTAAATGCCTTTTATTTACCACCTCTTTTCTAAACATATATAGTAAAAGGATTGAAAATAAAGATGTTAAGGCAAAGAAGACATGAGAGAAGAATAATAAAATTAAATCAGTGGCGAAGTTAGTATATAGACTAGAAAGTACTTCACAGTTCCCAAAGGTTTGTTCCCTATTTAGCTCTCAGTTTCCTAGAACAAAGTTAAGAAGAAAATAAAGCTCAACTTCCAGATTCATGCAGTCTGTAAAATCAAAGACATGTTCAAGGGAGGCACACTTTTTTTTGACTTTTAGAGAAAAATTTCTCTCATTGATTTTTATAATGGGGACACTGGTTTTGTGGGGGAAAATCCCCAACGATAAATATACTAGAGAGTTTTTTTTTAAAGATTGCTTCTTATAATGCTGCTCAGTCCAGGTTTAGGTGATACCAGTGAACATTCTGCAGAGAGCCAAAGCACCTGGGTGTAGGTGTACTGCTTGCTGATGGTTTGGCTTGGTTCAGAGATAAGGAGGGATGCATAAACTATCAGGACTCTGCTTCTCCTCAGCACCCAGAATGGTTCCTGGCACCTAGAGAATGTTTGATTGAATTATGGAACGAATGAATCCTTAAATAATTGATTTCATGAATATTATTTCTTGTAACCAAGTTTTGATAAGCATCAGGCAGCACAGAGTTTTACATTCTTACTCTCAGTCAGGAGTCCTGAGGACACGTGTTCTGCATATCTGAGGTCAGATCCTGACCAAGTCAGCATTTCGGCCTGAATGGACTGCCAGTGTATATGTCTAAAGGGATCCTGTGGGCAGGACCAAGGTTTTTCTCAGAAAACTGTTCTGGGTGTGCTCTAAAGGTAGAAAAAATAATGGCCAGACAAGCTCTAAAGATAGATTATAGAGAGAGGATATAATGGTCGTAGCCAGAAATTATTTATAGCTGTTTTTATGAGTTGTATACTGTGGCCATAAAATCCTCAATATCAAATGATGGAACTTCCTGGTGACCATTTCAAGATGAGTTAATCGCTGAAGGTAGTGTTAAGTATCCCTTTGAATTGGCCTGCTGCGTTGAGTTATGGACTATTACGCTGTATATCCTATCCCATTTTAGGAAACAGTTGCCAAGTGTGATTTTTATTTTAGGATAGTTCCTGTGAAGTCATTCTTTTTGATAGACATTAGTTAGTGGCTGAGTTATCTTTTGAGAACATTCCTAGTGGACTAAACTATAAGACAGTTGAAGAAAAACTAAGATGACTTGAGATAAGCGCCTCATAACCCACTGTTAACCATTTCTTTGTTCGTTCTCCCTGCCCACCACCCCCAACTAAAACTCTTGTTTCCTTGTTTTAGTTCATCTTTGTACCCCTAGTACTGAGGGGTGCCCAATAAAAACTTAGGGGACTAACAGATGAATTGGTGATCAGAGGGAGTTAGTGCGGGATGGGGCTTTGGTGGTCAAAATAATGTGATACTGTTTAATGCCCCTGAAAAACCGTACTAGGCTGAAAGGAGTTTTAAGATTAGGAAACTTAATCTCTATCTGGTTTTGAAGAGTTCCAAAGGCTTCAATATGTCTGCTAATAAGTTTTGGATTATGAATTAGAGAATCCTTTCAGATCCTATTAGGAACAGGACCCATTTGTTTGGATAAGATTCATGTTGATTAAAGCTTTATTGTGTGATTTGGGTTTTGTGTGTGTGTGTGTTTGTGTGTGTGTGTGTGTATGATGTATTTAAAGCAAAAGGATCCATATATTTTGGTGGTGTATGTAATTTGTTTAAATTAAATTTGAATTAAAAAAAAAACCAGGAAAACAAAACCTTTAAATGCTTTTTAGTTCTGGGTACTAGGGATATAGACATGAATCTGGCCCCTGCTGAGGAAAAGTTCATATCTTGGTGGGGGAGACAGACACACAAAAATGAAATGATGTAATTGACTTTGTATATATCCAAAGAGTTTATAGTAATTCTTCATGTTGGTAATGAGGGCAGTTTCTACAGACATTTCATCTAAGCTGTGAAGGTTTAGAGGATAAATTTTGGCAGTAGTGTGACTGTTGAAAATGACAGAGTAGAGCTAGGATGTAGGCTGACTAATGATGCAGTCTTCATTGTTTAGTCACTCTGTCATGTATGACAGACATGACATGTCTTGTGACCCCATGGACTACAGCCCGCCAGGCTCCTCTGTCCATGGGATTTCCCAGGCAAGAATACTGGAGTGGGTTGCCATTGCCTTCTCCAGGGGGTCTTCTCTGACCCAAGGATTGAACCTGCGTCTCCTGCATTGGCAGGTTTCTTTACCACTGATCACCTGGGAAGCCCTAGTGATGAAGTCTTAAGAGAGATGAATTCAGAACAAGTGTCAGGTGTGGGAAGAAAGAAGTTTTTAAATGCTTGGGCTGTGATGTCAGTTTAGAAATTATGCACTAGTTCTTAACGAGGTACCATTTTCTCTCCAAGGGGCATTTGGCAATGTATGACAGGATGAGGTGGTTGGATAGCATCACCGGCTCGACAGACATGAGTTTGAGCAAGGTCTGGGAGTTGGTGATGGACAGGCAAGTCTGGCGTGCTGCAGTCCATGGGGTCGCAGAGAATAGGACATGACTGACTGAACTGAACTGAACTGAGAGACATTTTTAGTTGTATAAATCAGGGCATTTAGTGGGTTGTTGAAGAGCACTGCTAAATACCTGCAGCGTACAGGACAGCTTCCCAACTGAGGAATTGTGTTGCTCACATTGTCTGATGCTGAGAAATCCTGAATTAGAGTTTGAATCCTGGCTCTTCCTAATACTAGCTTTGGGCTCTTGGATAAAGTATTTAACCTCTGAACCTGTTTGTTGTTTTGCCCTATGCAGGTACTGATAGTACCCACTTTGTGGAGTTATTACCCTCCTCTAATAATATATAAACTTGTCTGTTTTCCTTACTATTCTGTTCCCAGCACTTAGAACAGTGCCTCACGTGTAATAGATACTCAGTCACTCGTTGTTGGATAATTCAATGAATGACTTATTGAGGGGATTCATTGAAGTAATGAGTGTAAGATACATGACACCATTACCTGACATACATTAAGAACTCAGTATGATAGCTGTGTCTATCCTTAGCTTAAATATCTTTATTTTGCCTTCACTTCCAGTATTTTTAAAAATCAGCTTTATTGAGGTATTATTTACCTATGATAAAATTCACCAATTTTAAGTATACAGTTTGAGGAGTTTTGACAAATATATGCAGTTGTATAACCACGCATTGCAATTATGATATAGAACATTGGTATCCTGTGCTTCTTGTACTACTCACATTTGCTCATGTTTCCTTGTAGTCATGGTTCTGGCAACCACTGGTCTTTTTTTCCCTGTCACTGTAGCTTTGTCTTTTCTAGAATTTCATGTAAATGAATCATTCCATATATGGTCTTCTGTGTCTAGCTTCTTCCACTTGGTATAATGCTTTTGAGATTCATCCGTGTTATTGTTTGTGATTGTAGTCAGTTTCTTCTTATTGAGGAGCATTTCATTGTTTGATTTTACTACACTTACCATTCACCAGTTGATGGACATTTGGCTTTGTTTCTAGTTGGCTAGTATGAATACAACTGTTATGAACATTTGAGTTAAAGTCTTTGTGCACACATATGTTTTCACTTCTCTTGAGTAAATGCCTAGGAGTGGACTTGCTGGGTCTTATAGTAAGTGTAGTTTAGCTTTTTAAGAAATTTCCAAACTGTTTTCCAAAGTGGCTGTACTATTTTGCATGCCCACTAACACAATGTATGGGATTTTATTTGCTCCACATTCTTGTCAGGACTTGGTATTCTTTTTCAAGTTATATTGAGATATGTAGTTGGCATACAGTAAGCTGCATATATTTAAAGCATACAGTGATAAATTTTAACATGTATGTATCCCCTTTGCCATTCTAGGGGTGTGTAGTTATACCATTATGTTTTTCTTTGGCATTCCTTTACCTCCTTTTGTAATTTTCCTGTTCAGATCTTTTGCCCATTTTTGTGGTCAGTTGTTTGTCTTCTTATATAGTTATAGGAGTTCTTTATATTGTATACTCTGAAAATTCTTTATCAGGTGTATGTTCTGCAGATTTTTTCCCCCAGTTTGTGGCTTGCCGTTTCCTTTCCTTTACAGTATCTTGAGGAGCTTTTAGCATGAATAGTAGGTTAGATGGGAACACATTTAATTGAGACAACAGATCTAGGATTAGGTTCGGGTAAGAGCATGAGTTTATTCTGGCTACATGGAGCATTAAGTGCTGCAGTGTCACATCTTTAACAGGCTAATGAAAACATGGGTCTGGAGCTGAAGGGAGAGATTAGGGTTTGAGATGCGGATTAGGAAGTCAGCAGCAGATACGCAGTGATCCAGGTCATGGAAAGGAATGAGACAACCCAGAGGGACCATGTGGAGTGGGATGTGCAGATGGCAGTAGAGTGTTGCAGTGAGTACACGGTGAGGAAGCAGACGAGACAGCCTTGTCTCTTAGCTGTTGTCTCTTGGCCGTATTTTCTGTCCACTGCAGTCTTTCTGCACGTGGTCATCAAACGAGGAGTGTCTATTTTTGGGAGACAGATTTCTATACAAAGGGTACGCTCTTTGGCGAGAAACATATTCTGGAGGTAGTTGTGTGGAAAACTGGGGGCATGTCTTCCGGTCTACATTGAAACACAGGACTATTAGGGAGTTTCTTTGTGCTGATGTTGGCCTAGGCAGTATCTCTACGGAAAGGCAGTGGCCGTGGTAAGGCTGTTTCTTGTGGGCAAGTGTCGGTGAGAACCTAAGGTGAAGTGCCAGAGTTAAATTCTGTAAAAACAGACTTGGTGAGGGTGTGGGTGTATGTGGGATGCCTAAGAGTAGATGGTCAAAGTATTCAGTGTTTTCATGGTAATATTTTATTCAAGAATTATACCTAGACTAGCTCAAGCAGTGGTTTTCAAGGGTTTTCATAAAGAGCTCAGAGGTTCCTTGGTGGTGATTCAAGGGCTCCAGGGGGTTAGAGTGCCAGGAGGAGGCAGAAGTAGATTAAGCAGGCTAACTCGCCTGCAAGACTCTAGATCTACTTTTCTGTATGTATGTATATATATTTTTAAAAATTTTATTTATTTACTTTTTGGCTGTGCTGTATCTTTATTGCTTTGCCCAGGCTTTTTCTAGTTGCGGCAAGCAGGGCTACTGTCTCGTTGCAGTGTACGAGCTCCTCATTTCAGTGGCTCCTCTTGTTGCAGAGCACGGGCTCTTGAGCACAGGGGTTTCAGTAGTCATGGTGCTTGGGCTTAGTTGCCCCGTGGCATGTGGAATCTTCCTGGTCCAGGGATTGAACCTGTGTCCCTGACGTTGGAAGGCAGTTTCTTAACCACTGAACCACCAGGGAAGTCCTCTTGTATATTTTTAATATGGAAAATTTCAAATAATAATAGATAATCTTAGAATACTATAGTGAACCTGAATTGTTTGTCACCCAGCTTGAACAAGTATCAGCTCGATCCTATTTCATGTGTATACATAACTCCTCCACCTGAAGCGTATTCTATACTTACTATTCATCTGTAAATGATTTAGTATGTATTGTTGAAAGATAAAGACTCTTCAAGCACATAACTGTAGTTCCATGAGCAACAACTTGAAAGTTAGCAGTATTTCCTTAGTATCATTAAATATTTCATCAGTGTTCAGATATCCATGGTTGATTTAATCATTTTTAAAAAATCTGTTCAAGATCTAGATAAAATCAGGACTTGCAATTTGTTGATTAGATCTTAAGGTTTTTTAAAAAAATCTATAGTTTGCCCACTCTGTCCCCCCACCACCCTTATGGCAGAAAGCAAAGAAGAACTAAAGAGCCTCTTGATGAAAATGAAAGAGGAGAGTGAAAAATTTGTCTTAAAGCTCGGCATTCAGAAAACGAAGATCATGGCATCCGGTCCCATCACTTCATGGCAAATAGATGGGGAAACAGTGGAAACAGTGGCTGACTTTATTTTTCTGGGCTCCAAAATCACTGCAGATTATGATTGCAGCCATGAAATTAAAAGACTCTTACTCCTTGGAAGGAAAGTTATGACCAACCTAGACAGCATATTAAAAAGCAGAGACATTACTTTGCCAACAAAGGTCCGTCTAGTCAAGGCTATGGTTTTTCCAGTGGTCATGTGTGGATGTGAGAGTTGGACTATAAAGAAAGCTGAGCGAAGAAGAATTGATGCTTTTGAACTGTGGTGTTGGAGAAGACTCTTGAGAGTCCCTTGGACTGCAAGGAGATCCAACCAGTCCATCCTAAAGAAGATCAGTCCTGGGTGTTCATTGGGAGGACTGATGCTGAAGCTGAAACTCCAATACTTTGGCCACCTGATGCGAAGAGCTGACTCATTTGAAAAGACCCTGATGCTGGGAAAGATTGAGGGCAGGAGGAGAAGGGGATGACAGAGGATGAGATGGTTGGATGGCATCACTGACTCAATGGACATGGATTTGGGTGGACTCCAGCAGTTAGTGATGGACAGGGAGGCCTGGCGTGATACGGTTCACGGAGTTGCAAAGAGTTGGACACGACTGAGCTACTGAACTGAACAATCTGAATTTTTCATTTTCTAAAAGGTTGGGGTATGATTTATAATGATGAAACTCACCTATTTTAGTGTTCAGCTTTGTAAATTTTGACAAATGCACACAGTTGTGTAACCACCACTACAATCATTATATAGAACATTTTCATCATTCCCCCAAATTCCTTTCGGTCCCCATTGACCAATTGGCAACCACTAACCAGTTTTTTCACAGTTTGAAATTTTGCCAATTCGGTCCCCAGGGTATCATTTAGCATGTTTCTCTGTTCCCTGTGTGTCTTATAAATTGGTCGATTGGTCGTTAGAACTAGTTCTGGAGACTTGATGAGATAGAGTCAGGTTTTGTTGGTTCTTTTTTTTTTTTTGCAAGAATGCTTAATAGGGGTGGTATGTAGTTCTTTCAGGGCCTCTTTTTTTTCTTTTTTGCTGCTAGGAACTCACAGTAATCAGTGTCTGTAATTTCATTTGAGGTTACAGATGGTGACATTCTAAATCTTTCATTCCTTCTTAATTGCTAGCTGGAATGCTTTTATAAAAAGAAGTTCTCTTAAAATTTTTTAAATTTTATTTTTGAAACTAACATACAGTCAAATGAAAAGTTCTATGACATTTTAACACATGTACAGATTCCTGTAACCACCACTGCAAGAAGAGTATGAAACATTCCCATTACCCCCAGAACTTGCTTCTGCTGTACTATCGGAGCCTCATCCTCCTTGCATCCCCAGCTCCCTGACAGCTGATCCGTTCTTCATCAACTGTTTCATATTCTTTAGGTACAGTTTGTAAAAGGAAAAACAGAATAAAGGCTTGTCCCCTTGCCCCTTTCTTTTTATAATTTATACCAAATATCACCATGGATTGCTTTCCTGGCATGCTTCAAAGGTGACTGACTGTCTTCTTATCAACTCATGGATTTAGACATATTAGTGAATTTCAACCCATTGTGATTATTTTTCTTGTTGATGATCATATTGACCAGTGGAAGCCTCTTCTATATTGGCTCTTGGGTCCTTTTGAGAAGAATCCAGTAGACTTTGGTAGCTTCCTTCCAAACCCATCATATGTTTTCTGCTCAGGCCTAGAATCAACCATTCCACACAGAGACCTATTTTTTCTAGCATCTCTCAACTTCTAACTCTCTGTTTTGTATCCTGAGAGTCTATCTGAAAGAAAGGATTGTAGAACCTACAAGTAGTTTTGAAAACAACAAATCCAAAAGAATGGATTATATACTATATTCTTTCATAATCTACCAGAAATGTATTTTTTAATTGAGTTTTTTTGATAAAAGTTGACTAGCACAGAATTGGGACATATTTTAGGTTACCTGAAATATAGGTAATCTGCAATGCTGTTTATGGTTGGATCTGTTGAGAGATTAAGTAAATGACTTGTGAATCATGCAGTAGACTTGATTTTTCTATACTGTGGAAATTATGAGTCCCTAGTCTAAGTGGGTGGCTTTCCCACAAGACCAGGATTTTTGCAGGGAGGATAATGAATTCAGGCAGATACACATGGTTATGTAACTAATTGCTTAATATTCTATACATTAGGTTAGTATAACCTGGGAAATTTTGGGAGTAATGTATTAGTGATGGAAAAATCTTAGTATTTTGATGGAGCAACTTGTCTGGAATTTTTCTGAAACCACCAAGATTAGTGAATTGTAAAAGATATCCATAAGGTACTAAGTTAATTGACTGTATAGTCAGTATGAATCTTATCTCACAAAATGAGGTAACCATGAAGCATTACTGTATATATGTTATTTATTTTTGACTGTGCTGGGTTATCATTGCTTTGCCTGGGCCTTCTCTAGTTGCAGCAAGCAGGGGCCACTCTTTGTTATGGTGCTTGGGCTTCTCATTGCAGTGGCTTCTGTTGCGGAGCACAGTCTCTAGGTGAGTGGGCTTCAGTAGTTTTGGCATACAGGCTCAGCAGTTGTGGCTGGCAGGGTTGATTGCTCCGTGGCATGTGAAATCTTCCTGGACCAGGGATCAAACCTGTGTTCCCTGCATTGGCAGGTGGATTCTTATCCACTGCACCACCCAGGAAGTTCTGTATTATTTATTTTGAATGAAATTAAATCCAACCTTGAGACATCCCCTCTGCCCCAACTCTATCAAACTCATGAAAAACTCAACCTCAGGGATTAAGAATGGCATCCACCCCTCTTCAGGGTTGTGCAGCATCTGAGAGGCTTGTGAGGAACCAGGAGAAGGGTGGAAGGTTAGTTTTCAGTCCACTGTGGCTGTGAGTGGTAAGCCTGTTGTCGAGGTGGGTGTGGGTCCTTCAAGTTTGGTGGCTCTAATGGTTATGACTGACTTGAAGCTCAAGAATTGTTGCCAGGCATGGGGGTTCTGGTGTAGAGGTTTCAGCTCTCCCAGGTACAGTGCGTACCGGAGTCCCTGTGAAGACTTGTTACCTCCTAGAACACTGCTAGGAAGTGGAGTTGCAAGTCTCTTTTTGTGAGTCCCAAAGCTCTTCCCCTTCCCAATTAAATTTCCCTCCTTTTTTCTTATTTCTACCTTTCTGCCCTCAAAGGCACTTTCTTTCCACCCTTCCCTCAGCATAATCTCCTCAAGGAGTTTACATTGTCAGAAAACAAACACAAACCTCCCTTGAGGCAGGGACTGTTTTCTTGGGGATTGAGGAATACAGTGAGAGCAAAACATCCATTGGTGTCTTAATAACTTATCCAGCTACTTAATTTTTTCTTTTTTCTCTCAATAATTCTTTTACTCCCTGTGGTGGTTTTAAAGAACTGTGTATAAATTCTTTAATTCTCCTTTCTTTAAAAGATGGAGCTTGGGAACTTCCCTGGTGGTCCAGTGGTCAAGACTCCACACTCCCAATGCAGGGGCCATAGGTTCAATCCCTAGTTATTGAACTAAGATCCTGCATGCCACACGGCATGGTCAAAAAAGAAAAAG